>NW_012109719.1:428034-431560 GCF_000951045.1 Mandrillus leucophaeus | reverse complement strand
CTATTCATAATAGCTAGCTGTAAAAACAACCTCATGTCTGCTGAGGGATATATGGATAAAGAAAATATTGTATACACACACAATGGAATATTATTCAGTCTTTAAAAAGAAGGGTATTCTGTAATATGTGATAACTTGGATGAACTTTGAGGACATTAGGCAAAATGAACCAGTTACAGAAGGACCTATACTGCATGATTACATTCATTTGAGGAAACATAAAACATTAATGCTCATAGAAGCAAAGAGTAGAATGGTGATTGTCAGTGATTAAGGGGAAGGGGAAGCAGGGAGTTGTCAATGGGTATAAAGTTTCAGTTATGGAGTTCTGCAGTCTCTACAGGAAGATGAGAGCAGGGAGTTGCTACACACTTTTGAGCAAATAAATCTCATGAGAATTCACTCGTTATCATGAGATCAACATCAAGGGTGATGGTGTTAAACTATTCATGAAAAATCACCTTTATCACCCAATCACCTCCCACCAGGTCCCACCTCCATCATTGGGGATTACAATTCTACATGACGTTGGCGGGAACACAGATCCAAATCATATCAGCTATTGTTGATCAGAATCCTTACATAAACAGTTGATTAACACATGTTTTGTATGTTATACGTATTGTACATAGTATTCTTACTATAAAGTAAGCTAGAGAAAAAATATTATTAAGAAAATCACAGGGAAATAAAACATATTTACTATTCATTAAGTTGAGGTGGAACATGATAACATCTTTCTCATCTCTTCACATTGAGTAGGCTGAGGAGGAGAAGGAATGGGAGGCACTGGTCTTGCTTTCACTAGGTTAGCAGAGGTGGAAGAGGTGGAAGAGGTAGAGGAGGTAGAAGGGAAGGCAAAAGAGGCAAGTACATTCAGTAACTATTTCAGAAATACATCATAATTTCTATTTGACTTTGTGGTTTTGTCATTTCTCTAAAAATTTTTCTAAATGGAACTAATCCTTCTTCCAACATATGCTTTAGTTTCAGTGCCCACAATAGAGAAGAGTCCCGGTTGTAAAAGAAGCCAAAAACAGTCTTGAATTGTCAGAATCCTTCTGTTAGATAGCCTAATAACAATTTGTTTCTGGCACTGCTTCTTCTGTGTCACCATCTCCATCATCTGACGCTAGTTCTCAGGCACTCATCTCCATCAAGTCATCTGTTAATTTCTCTGATGAAGTACGAATTAGCTCTTGAATTTCTCCAATACCTGTATCTTGAAATTTTTACTCCTCACCTTTTATTCCATATCTATAATCTCTTTCATAATTTTCTTGATTGGCCATGTTAATCCTACGAATTTATGCGCAACATCTGAGCAAAATTTTCTCTGGTAGAAATGTATTGTTTTGCACTTAATGACTTTCACTTTTTTTTTTTTCCCCTACAACAACGATAGCATCTTAAGTGGTGCAATTCTTTGAGTCTTTTATGATGTTCTGCCTATCAGGATTTTCTTTGATAGCACTGACAATCTTTTCCATAGAGTATCATCTGTAATGATCCTTTGCAGTTTCTTATGACTCCATGATCTAGAGGCTGTATTAGAGATATTGTGGTGGAAGAAATAGATCACTATAATGCCTTTGGTGTTGAACTTATGGGGTTCTAGGTGACCAGGGGCATTGACTAATATGAAAAGAACTGTGAAGGCAGTCCCTTACTGTCAAGCTACTTCCTGTCTTCTGGAACAAGGCATTGATGGAAGCAATACGGAAAAAGAGTTCTAATTGTTCAGGCCTTCGTTTTGTATGACTAGAAGACTAGCAGTTGATTTTTATTTTTTCCCTTCAAGGTTTGGGAGTTATCAACTTTGTAGATAAGAACAGTTTTGATAATAAGCCTGACTTTATTTGGACAGAGTAGTAGACTTAATCTATCCCTTCCTGCCTTAAATCCTAGTGCTCACTTCTCTTCTTTATTAATAAATGTCCTTTGTGGCTTTTTCCCCCCAGTTTCATCTGCATTAAAACCGTGCTCATGCAGATATCCTTTCTCAATGATGTTCTTAGTGGAATCTGAAAACTTGTTCACTTTCTCTCATTTGGCAGAAGCTGCTTCTTCTGTTATTCTGAAAAATTTTAAACCCAAATCTTTTTCTAAAATTATCAAACCATCCTTTGCTTGCATTAGTTTCTCCGGCTTTAGATCCCTCACCTTCCTTTGCTTTAAATGGTCATATAATAACTTCATTTTTTTCTCAAGTCACATTAAAGTCTATGGTTATGCCTTTCTTATAAAAGTTTGCAGCCACATAACAATGTCATTTTCAATATGAGATACGATGGTATATTACTAAAAGTGCAAGCTTTTGTGCCTGCTGGCATAGCCTCAGCAATGCCATCATGAATTTCCTTTTTTCTTTTTCCTTTTTTTGTTTTTTACAATGATCCTTATGCTGGATTCATTTGTATTGAAACAATGGGCAGCTGAAGACCTCAATCTGCATTATATATCAAGCAATTCAACTTTTCTTGTAATGTCGTGACTTTCTCAGTTTCTTAGGCGCAGTTTCAGCATCACTAGTGACAATTCATATGGCTCCAATGGTGTTATTCCAACTTTATAGTATTGCACTAAACAGTATAAAAATACATAAGAATCACATGCAATCAGATTTTGCTGCAATCCACAATTTACTGGAGAGAGGAACTGTTCATGTGGAGATAATTAGTGTCACATGGTGTTTTAAGCAGGTGCTTTCAACACAGCCTTATTACTACAATTACAGGAGGTGCTATGAAATTATTATAGCAGTAAAGTATGTACTACAGTCAATTTTATAAAGTTATGCCTTAATAGTACATCTTCATATTTGTTTTCACTTCTCTTGACTGCGGATGACATAATATGAGGTATATATGTGTTTCTGTCCTTAAATTTAAAGTTTAACTTTTTAAAAAATGAACTTTTATGTTAGAATAAAATAAAATTAGAATTAGTAGAATTTGGCTGAGAATCCATCTGGTCTAGGGCTTTTTTTGGTCAGTAGGTTTTTTACTATTAATTCAATTTGATAACTTGTTATCATTCTGTTCAGGTTTTCACTTTTTTTCTGATTTAATCTTCGGAGGTTGTTTCCAAGAATGACTCTATTTCCTCTAGATTTTCTGATCTGTGTGCACAGAGGCATTCATAATGCATTTCTATGGGAGTTGTTGTAATGTGATCTTTGTCATTTCTGATTGTGCTTAATTAGATCTCCTTTTTTTATTTGTTAATCTAGTTAACGGTCTATTAAACTTTTTGTATTCTTTCGAATAACAAACTCTTGGTTTTATTTATCTTTTGTCTACATTTTGCATCACAATTTCATTCAGTTCTTCTCCGATTTTAGTTATTTATTTTCAGTTTGCTTGGGGGATGTCCTTTTTATTTCTGGTTAGTGTAAGTGCAAGATTAAATTGTTAATTTGAAATCTCTCCGCCTTCTTGATGAAGGCCTTTAGCATGGTAAACTTCCTCTTAACACTACTTTAGATAGATCCCAAAGATTTTAGTGAGGTATGTCTCTCTTTCAT
>NW_012109719.1:423816-425164 GCF_000951045.1 Mandrillus leucophaeus | reverse complement strand
ATAGGCCCCCAATCTCTTCTGGCTTGTATGGCTTTTGCTCAAAGGCATTCTGCAAGACTGATGGGGTTCCCCTTGACAGTGACTTGATCCATCTCTCTAGTTGCCCCCCAAAAAATCTTAAAATATTTGTTTCTTTCATATGGACCCTGGTGAATCTAATGAGTAGATGCCTTGGGGATTGCCATCTTTGTAGCATCTCAAAGGGGTTCTCTGTAATTTATGAATTTGCATGTCAATCTCTCTAGTAAGATTGAGAATATTTTCATGGACCATATCTGCAAATATGTTTTACAAGTTACTTACTCTCTCTTTTTCTCTCTCAGGAATTCCAAAGAATCATAGGTTTGGTTTCTTTACCGAAAGAAACCAAATTCCTAGAAGTTTTCTTCATTTTTAAGTTTTTTTTCTTTATTTTTTTCTGATGGAGTTGATTATAAAAACTGGTTTTCAAGCTCTGAGATTCTTTTGTCTCTTTGGTATGTTCTGCTGCTGCTAAAGGTCTGAATGTATTATAAAATTCATGTAGTTTTTTTTTTTTTTTTTTTAAATTCCAGTAGTAGTATTTGTTTAATGGCTATTTTGTCTTTCAGCTTTTGGTTCATTCTACTGGAATTACTGAATTCCTTAAATTGTGTTTCAACACTTTCCTGAATCTCAATGAGCTTTCTTCCTATCCAGATTCCGAATTGTCTGTCTGTCATTTTAGTCATTTCAATGTGGTTAAGAACCATCGCTGGAGAGCTCAAATGCACCCATTTTAAGTTTAAGGTACATTCTTACCTTTTGAATTGCCAGATTTCTTGTTGATTCCTTTTAATCTTGAATGGCTGGTGTTCGTTTAACTGTGGTACAAGTTCAGTATGGTCATTTGGGTTAATTTCTGGGATAAGACTCTGTACAATATTTTTATTTGTAGGTAGATTCTTGCTCTCAGTTTCGTACACAATGTATACTGGCAAACTGTGTTTGAAGCCAGGCACAGTGGCCCAAGCCTGTAATTCCAGCACTTTGTGAGGCTAAGGTGGGAGGATCACTTGAGGCCAGAAGTTTGAGATCAGCCTGGGCGACATGGAAAACCCTGTCTCTACAGAAAATAACAAATATTAGCTAAGTGTAGTGGTGTGTGCCTGTAGTCCCAGCTACTTAGAAGGCTGTGAGAGAATGACTTGAGCCAAGGAGCTCGAGGCTACAGTGAGCTATAATTACTTCTCTGCACTCCGGCCTGGGTAACAGAGCGAGATACAGTCTCAAATTTTATATATATATATATATATGTATATACACACACATACACATATGTGTGCATATATATATATAAACACACATAGATACGTGTGTATATATATTT
>NW_012109719.1:419486-422111 GCF_000951045.1 Mandrillus leucophaeus | reverse complement strand
TGCTCATGCAGATATCCTTTCTCAATGATGTTCTTAGTGGAATCTGAAAACTTGTTCACTTTCTCTCATTTGGCAGAAGCTGCTTCTTCTGTTATTCTGAAAAATTTTAAACCCAAATCTTTTTCTAAAATTATCAAACCATCCTTTGCTTGCATTAGTTTCTCCGGCTTTAGATCCCTCACCTTCCTTTGCTTTAAATGGTCATATAATAACTTCATTTTTTTCTCAAGTCACATTAAAGTCTATGGTTATGCCTTTCTTATAAAAGTTTGCAGCCACATAACAATGTCATTTTCAATATGAGATACGATGGTATATTACTAAAAGTGCAAGCTTTTGTGCCTGCTGGCATAGCCTCAGCAATGCCATCATGAATTTCCTTTTTTCTTTTTCCTTTTTTTGTTTTTTACAATGATCCTTATGCTGGATTCATTTGTATTGAAACAATGGGCAGCTGAAGACCTCAATCTGCATTATATATCAAGCAATTCAACTTTTCTTGTAATGTCGTGACTTTCTCAGTTTCTTAGGCGCAGTTTCAGCATCACTAGTGACAATTCATATGGCTCCAATGGTGTTATTCCAACTTTATAGTATTGCACTAAACAGTATAAAAATACATAAGAATCACATGCAATCAGATTTTGCTGCAATCCACAATTTACTGGAGAGAGGAACTGTTCATGTGGAGATAATTAGTGTCACATGGTGTTTTAAGCAGGTGCTTTCAACACAGCCTTATTACTACAATTACAGGAGGTGCTATGAAATTATTATAGCAGTAAAGTATGTACTACAGTCAATTTTATAAAGTTATGCCTTAATAGTACATCTTCATATTTGTTTTCACTTCTCTTGACTGCGGATGACATAATATGAGGTATATATGTGTTTCTGTCCTTAAATTTAAAGTTTAACTTTTTAAAAAATGAACTTTTATGTTAGAATAAAATAAAATTAGAATTAGTAGAATTTGGCTGAGAATCCATCTGGTCTAGGGCTTTTTTTGGTCAGTAGGTTTTTTACTATTAATTCAATTTGATAACTTGTTATCATTCTGTTCAGGTTTTCACTTTTTTTCTGATTTAATCTTCGGAGGTTGTTTCCAAGAATGACTCTATTTCCTCTAGATTTTCTAATCTGTGTGCACAGAGGCATTCATAATGCATTTCTATGGGAGTTGTTGTAATGTGATCTTTGTCATTTCTGATTGTGCTTAATTAGATCTCCTTTTTTTATTTGTTAACCTAGTTAAGTCTATTAAACTTTTTATATTCTTTCGAATAACAAACTCTTGGTTTTATTTATCTTTTGTCTACATTTTGCATCACAATTTCATTCAGTTCTTCTCCGATTTTAGTTATTTATTTTCAGTTTGCTTGGGGGATGTCCTTTTTATTTCTGGTTAGTGTAAGTGCAAGATTAAATTGTTAATTTGAAATCTCTCCGCCTTCTTGATGAAGGCCTTTAGCATGGTAAACTTCCTCTTAACACTACTTTAGATAGATCCCAAAGATTTTAGTGAGGTATGTCTCTCTTTCATTTAATTTCAAAAAACTCTTTTTAATTTAATTCTTAAATCAAGAATTATTCAGGAAAAGTTGTTGAATTACCATGTTTTGGGTGGCTTTAAGAACTCTTTTTGGTATTGATTTCTATTTTTATTGCACTTTTGTTGAAGAATGTGCTCAAAAAACTTTTAATTTTTTGAATGTATTGAGACTTTCTTTATGACTGAGCATGTGATTGATCTTAGAATACAATCTATATGCAGATGAGAAGAAAGTATATTCTGTTAGTGTCAGGTGGAGTATTCTGTAGGATGTTTTTGGATCCAATTGTTTGAGAGTTGAGTTTAAGTCCAAAATTTACATTTTAATTTTCTGCTTCAATACCTAACACTGTCAGCGAGTTGCTGAAATCTTCCACTATTATGGTACGGCCGTCTGTTTTTAGTTTCCTTAGGTCTCTAAGAAATTTTTTTGTCAATCTGGATCCTCCACTTTTGACTGCATATATATTTAGAATAGTTAAGTCTTCTCGTTAAATTGAACACTTTATCCTTATATAATACCCTTCTTTATCCTTCTTAACTGTTTTTGGTTTAATGTCTGTTTTATCTGATGTAAGAATAGTGATTACTGCCCTGTTCTGTTTCCTGTTTGCATGGATAGATTTCTTTCCATCCCTTTACTTTGATCCTGTGGGTATTATACATGTAAAATGTGTCTTTTAAAAGATAACAGAAGGCTAAGTTTTGTCTTCTTATGAAGCTTGTCACTCAGTGTCTTTTAATTGGGGCAGTTAGCCTGTTTACATTCAGGGTTATTATTTATATGTGAGATTTTGATCATGGCATCATGTTGTTAGCTGGTTGTTTCATAGACTTGGTTGTGTAGTCGCTTTATGTGTCTGGGCTATGTATTTAAGTGTGTTTTTGTTGTGGCAGGTATTAATCTTTTGTTTCCATGTTTAGCACTCTTCTAGAGACCTGTTATAAGGCTGGCCTAGTGATAAGAAATTTCCTCAGTGTTTGCTTGTCTGAGAAGGATTTTAGTTCTCTTTCATTTATAAAATTAATTTGGTGGGATATGAATTCATTGGTTGAAATTTCTTTTCTTTAAG
>NW_012109719.1:418900-419436 GCF_000951045.1 Mandrillus leucophaeus | reverse complement strand
TTAACTGTTTTTGGTTTAATGTCTGTTTTATCTGATGTAAGAATAGTGATTACTGCCCTGTTCTGTTTCCTGTTTGCATGGATAGATTTCTTTCCGTCCCTTTACTTTGATCCTGTGGGTATTATACATGTAAAATGTGTCTTTTAAAAGATAACAGAAGGTTAAGTTTTGTCTTCTTATGAAGCTTGTCACTCAGTGTCTTTTAAGTGGGGCAGTTAGCCTGTTTACATTCAGGGTTATTATTTATATGTGAGATTTTGATCATGGCATCATGTTGTTAGCTAGTTGTTTCATAGATTTGGTTGTGTAGTCGCTTTATGTGTCTGGGCTATGCATTTAAGTGTGTTTTTGTCGTGGCAGGTATTAATCTTTTGTTGCCATGTTTAGCACTCTTCTAGAGACCTGTTATAAGGCTGGCCTAGTGATAAGAAATTTCCTCAATGTTTGCTTGTCTGAGAAGGATTTTAGTTCTCTTTCATTTATAAAATTAATTTGGTGGGATATGAATTCATTGGTTGAAATTTCTTTTCTTTAAG
>NW_012109719.1:394183-414401 GCF_000951045.1 Mandrillus leucophaeus | reverse complement strand
TTTCTCAGTGTGTTTACAACAGTGCTTGTGGCAGCAGGGAAGACAGATGACCCCCATAACAGGCCTACTCCTGGGCCTTGGGGGATGCCCTCTCTGGTCACTGGTAAACCACACTTGTGTTTCCTTTGTTAGGAAACTGTTCTGAGCCATGGAGCTCCCTCAGGCAGAGGCAGGAGCTAGCAGACAGGACACAGCCTTCCCGGACTGGGCCTATGAAAAGAGGCATGTCTCATTCTGCACTGGCCCATGACCCCATGCATCTCACCCCTCTCAGTGTTCTGAGATTGGGGGCTCCTCCTCTGCTTGAGTGCTTGGCACCAATCTCAGCTCACACTCCCAAGCTATGCACTGCAGCCCTGAGGTTTTGGGACTAGCCTGTGGCTCCATTGTCTGGTCCCTCTGGTTCAGGCAGTAGCTACACTGGGGGATCTGAAGTGCTCCAAGGACACTGAGGAAGTACCCAGGTGGGAGTACTGGAAAAAACTCTCAGGCTGAGCAGTGGAGGCTGTGCTGTGCACATGTTCTTGCAGGTGTGGCCAGGCAGGAGTACTGGGAGGGACTGGCGGGCAGAAGGGCCTACAGTACAGATGTGTCCCAGCTCACAGGAAAGTTGGCCCCACTCTCTCTTGGCTCAGCAGTCAGGTGAGTTGAGAGCTACTTGGTGGAAGAAAGGGAGCATTGGATGTTGGACACCTACAGCTGCGTTCTGCTGCAGCTACCCAATATGCAACTCCCCCTGGGTTCAATGCTGGCTGTAGTTCTATTTCTGTCCACTCTCTGGGCAGGTGCCTCTGCCTGTTCCACTGTCTCTGGGGGTCGTGGGTTCTCTTGTAGGTAGGATCCCAGATGTCATCAGCAAGAATAGGAGGTTCCACTGCCACTTTACTCACCCCTTAGCTAGGAGCCATTCAGGGCTGGAAACTATCTCTGGTGTTCAACAACCTTGCACTGGGTTTCCAGTTTTCTCTCTCTTCAGCCTCAGTGTCTGTGTCACCTCTATTGACTTTCAGTGTTTTTTCTCAAAAGATATGCTGGAAGTATGTTAGTTTACTCAATATTTTGGGCTTCCTCAGTGGAAGTGGTGCTTCCTGAGTGTGTCCAGTTGGCCATGCTGTCCCCTCTAATAAGTTTAACTTCTTATAATAGATTTGTGTATATTTTATGGTAGTAAATGATAAAATAGTTTAGTATCTAAACATTTTATGCATTCATGACATACCTTTTTCTTAGGGTTTTCTATATTTCTACACTATGCAATTCATCTATAATTTTTTTCAAATTTTCACAAATCTCCTCAAAGGTTTTCAATACATTTCTTGAAAAAATCTGTACATAAGTGGACAAGCATAATTTAAACCTATTATTCATGGGTACACTGTATGTTTCAAAATCTGTTAAGAAGGTAGATTTCATTTTAATTGTTCTTACCACAATAAAAGAAAAATAAGAAATAAAAAAGCATATGCATACAGAAACATACACACCATAGTAGTTTGTGGCACAATTAAGTGGTACCATTACTCTGATCTATAAGAAAACTCGTTAATATGAGATAACATTGACTTGATTACAAACTATCTAGAAATAATTTATTTTCAAGTATGCACAGATTTAAATTTGATCTATATGATCATATTGTGTCATAATCAACAACTCAGACTTCAGGAAATGATTGGTTAAATCAGTGACTCCATCTACATGCAAAGTATTTATTCATCACCTGTGACAACTGTTAATTTTGATGACTTTTTTTTCTGTTCTTTCACTGTTCTACACATACTAACTAAGGGTCATAATCTCGCTAGATAGGACCTGAGAAATAGTTTTTCTTGGCTTACTCACAGTCTTAAAAATTGAAAAATTCTACATAAAAATTTTCGATTTTGGATTTTCTTGGAAACCAATCAGAAGTCCTTGTCAATGCAGGGCCTAAATTTGTGCATTAAAAGAATAAGCCAGAGCTGAGGAACACATGTGCTTTTGGACCTATGGGGAGAGCAGTTCACAACCAAAAAATTTCTCCTATTCTAACCATCACACCCTAAATTCCTGTTCCTGGCACTTTTTACTCATTTATTTTATCTCTTCAGCTCCTTTAAGCATTGGAGTTTGCCAAAGTATACTTTATAAGTGAAGCTCATACTCATCACTGAATAAGAGAAGATATAATAATACCTGAACATTCAATGTTAGAAATTGTATCGTGATAAATTATAAAATCATGTAACGGTTTCTTAATAGAGAGCT
The DNA here is from genome assembly GCF_000951045.1 of Mandrillus leucophaeus. NCBI lineage: Eukaryota > Metazoa > Chordata > Mammalia > Primates > Cercopithecidae > Mandrillus > Mandrillus leucophaeus. The sequence goes on along the minus strand of NW_012109719.1, from coordinate 412,154 downwards.
TATAAAATAATTTACCTAAGGACATTTACCACTTATTTCTGTACTCTTCGTGATAAAGCAATGATGAAACTGGAGTTGAATGAGTAGAAATAACATACATAACATGTAGCTACTCTAAGTCATATGTCTAACACTGAACATGTAAAACATTTTATCAGGTATTTTCTTTATAGTTTTAGATTAGCAAACACTTTCAAGCTTTTGGCTGTTGCTGGCCCACTGTGATGTCTATCTCATCGTGGAAATGGATCCTTTGATCCCTTTGGAATGATCTATTGAAGTCCTAGTGAGATAGAAAATCATATTTATTTATTCACAAACATAACTAATTATTATTTGCTAAGAACATGTCATTCTGTCATGTGGTAAAGAGATGGCAAGTAAGCACACAAGTATTAATAGCTCATTGTGAGAAGGGTTACAATAAAGGCATGCTCTTGGCTATTCATTTGGGACTAATAGAAAGTGGTGAAGTAAGGTTTCTCTAGGAGGAGCCATATTTTGGAAGAGACTTCAAGAACTATGCAAATGAAAAAAGGGAAAAGTTTTACCAAGTGTAAATGCAGAGAAATGTGAGATTACAGGGCACAGTAACTCAGTCAATACTTGAATAAGGTATGGGTATTAATCAAGAGAAGGAATAGAGGGAATAAAGTGGGTTTGGAGGTAAGATGATGAGATCAGATTTTGACATATTGCGCTTTAGGTGCTGATAGGATATCTAAGAAGGGAAAACATGAAGAAGAACTGGAAGTATCAGTTAACACAAATGATAGAAATATACCCATTTACAGATCTATAGCAAAGTAGGTAGAAATCAATTGTGTTTCACTAACAACAGAAGCAGATTATACTGGAATGAGAAGTGGATGGGAGGTGAGAAGGTGAGATATCTTAGCTAATTTAGTTGATATTTTCCTAGGTGCTTGGCTCTGAAGAGGAATAAAAAAAAGATTCAGCTAGAAAGTTGTGTGGGGGGTGTAAAAAACTGTAGCTATGTATAAAGATGGGAAATACTTGAGTGTGTTTGCTGAATCCAAGAGAAGATGGAGATAAAGAAACAGGAAGGGAGAATCTAAGCTCCAGCTAGATCTATCAGCATTGGTTACAGATGGATATATTTTCCACTGAGTTGGGAAAAAGAAAAAGAAGATAAAGACAGATATGGTGCAAGAATATTTTTAGGGAAAAGGGCCTGAAGTTGAGACAGTTTTTATAACATGGCATCACTTTCACCTATGAGACAAGAAGGAAAGTATGCTCTGAGAATGAAGAAGAAAATCATAGATTTAATTTATGTGTCCTCTGCTTTATTCCTTTGTTCAACAAGTACTTACTGAATGTTGCCATATGCCAAGTCCTCTGCCAGGACCAGGGAAAATGACCATAAATTACACAGTGAAGTCTCTCAAATGACTCCAGCCATAAACCAAAGCAGCAGCCACAGGAAGACTTTAGCAAAGCAAACTTTAAGTTCTACACATCAACATCCAAGCCACCATCAACTGAAAAATAAAATTTACTTGACTGGGCCGTCAGTTTGGGAGGGAGACTTTTTACATTTGGTTATTTTGGACCAAGCTCATGAAAATAAATTTGTTTACATTCTCTCATTTTACACTTAGCTGTAAAAGATAGTATAAATGGGAGCTAGATTTTATATTTCTTCTGATTAGTAATGCATTTATTTCCTACTTGTAACTTTCTAATTATATTAAGCAAAGGACTATTGAAAGAGTGAATTCAGTTATTTGGAAAAATGTTTTCTGCGTGTGTGCTTAGAAAGACATTATCATAGTACCTTGTTCTGGTTGCACTTACTTAGATCTACAGATCCAATATCCACGTACATTTTAGAAAACAGAGATCCCAGGGTAAAGCCAATGATTGGACCAATCATTGCGATTGCATTCAATATACCTGAAAATATTATAAAGCAATTTTACTAGATGCCAAGAATGCATGGCTCTTATTCACCATGTTTTTAAAAGAAACATGATACAATTCATATACCCAAATATATGTTCTAATAGGCGAAATAATAAGTTTAGTAACTCTACTATTTCAAAAGTAGACAAAGGGAAAGTGATCATGCAATTTAATATTTTGTGTACATTACCTAAATACAAAGAAGAATGTCCTTCTTTAGCAAAATCATCCATGTAAGAAAGCCCCAGTGGTACTATGGGAGTCTCCCCTATTCCCCGAAGCATATTGCCCATGAACACATATATCCACATGTATGACCCAGATTCCTTCACACAACCTGTGTAGATAAGAGAGTGTTTCATTGTAAACATTAATTTTAGCATTTCTATTACAAATTCAACTACTTAACTCTTACTCTACTCTTTTTTTAAAATTTACAAGTACAAGTAATTTATATTCACTTTGCAAACTTTGAAAATATGGTCTATTAGTCCATTCTTATGCTGCTAATAAATACATACCTGAGACTGGGTAATTTATAAAGGAAAAAGGTTTAACGGACTCACAGTTCCTCATGGCTGGGGGGCCTCACAATCATGGTGGAAGGTGACGGAAGAGCAAAGACATGTCTCACATGGTGGCAGGCAAGAGAACGTGTGCAGGGTAACTCTCATTTATAAAATCATCAGTTCTTGTGAGACTTATTCATTATCATGAGAACAGTATGGGGGAAACCGCCCCCATGATTCAATTATCTCCACTTGGCCCCACTCTTGGCATGTGGAGATTATTACAATCAAGGTGATATTTGAGTGGGGACACAGTCAAGCCATATCATATACAAAAGCATAAACAAGTAAAAATTATCTGTAATCACACTGCACACAGAAGATCACCTCAAGTGTTTTTATATATCTTCCAGATTTGCACAAAATATGCACATTATACTCATTATGTCCATTATATATTTAAAAATCCAATTCATATTATGAAATGGTATACACAGTTAACCATTAACCATGTTATACACAATATAACCATTGCTATATTATAACAATTGTTTCATGTTGTTAAGATTTTTTTAACATCAAAACTTTAATGACTGGACAGTAATGTGTTGAATAAGTTTCAAAATGTGTTTATTTAATATCTTATTTTTCATTTTCTTCTTTATTGTTTTATTCTGTTAGGTTTATCATGACTATATCTGTAAATAAGTCCTTTTGCAGTTTCCTGGTTATTTCCTCAAGATTAATCAATAATAGCAGAATTTCAGACTAAGTAGGTAAGTATATTTTTGTTCTTAATATATGTTGATAATGAATCTCCAGAAAGATTTACAAATGTATACACTTTCAGCAATATATACAATGTGAAATCCTTTTTTGCCTCCACCTCGTTTCTATATATTTTTAGTCTTTTTCTATTTAATAGGTTTAAAAAAATCCTTAGCGGTACAATTTGCAATTATAATTTATAATTTTGGTTACAATAGGCAAAAAATCTTTAAATGATACAATAGTTTGCCTTTTGCATTGAAAGCAAAGTTATATGATTTGCATATTAATACTATTTCCTCCTGTTTTACTTTAATGCATATATTCTTTGTCAATTTTCTACTGAAAATATTCTCTTTTCTGATCTACTTCTAAACGCTCTTACATATAATACAGTCATCCCTTGGTATATTAAGGAATTTGTTACAGGGCTGCCTGTGTGTTCTCAAATTCATGCACACTTAAGTTCTGCAGTTGGCCCTGTGCAATCAAAATATAGAAAATGTCAGATATTCTTATTGGCAGGTTTATCACCCAGTTTGGATGGACAACATTTGCATAGAAGTGAAACCACATAGTTTAAACCTGTGTTGTTAAAGAGTCAACTGTGTACATTAACACTATAATTATGTCTGTAAGAGTCAAATGTTTTTCCTATTCATTCATAATTAAATTTTGCTAGTGAATATCACAACAATTTTTAGAGATGTAATTAAATTTATACATGTTGGAAGACTTCTTACTGTCAGTGTTAATTCTTACCTTTTCCCACTATCTCAGGTGATGTTCTATTGAGTGATACAATTTGATTAATTAAACAGGTGGATAAGGTCGATGTTGAATTTTCTGATGAATCAATATTAATTTCTTTAGAATACCTGTAACTGTAAGGACATCACTGAATTAAACATTTTGCTTATCTACTGAATATTTTCACTTTTCCTAGAAATACAGATAAATATTCGCCTTTATTTGCACCATTATCTTCCCCAAATTACCAGAATCCTTTCTGTCAATTTCCCAGCATGTGTTTTAAGAGATGTGATGGGTAAAAGTGAAACGGAAGTGTCCAGCAAGAAAGATAATTCGGTACACCCCAGGCTAGGTGGGTTATCACCTTCCTATTATCCTAGGAATGGTTATATTTTGGTCAATATATGAAATACCCTGGTTTCACCTTTTTAAAAAGTAATTATTAATTGCATGTAACCATTCATCCTTTTGAATTATCTTCAAAGATGATCAGTCTGTCAGATTTTCTTTCATGGACACATAGTCACACACACGCTCTAATGTATGACTCTTCAAAACGTAGTAAAAATAAAATCTAGTCCATTTCAACTACATGGGAGAAAACTTGATAGGAATAACAGAGATGTTAATATCTATAAATAATTAGGTACCATGTGAGCTCTAAAGGCAGCCTACTGTATTCCAGGCATTATGCTCAGCTTCAAAGAACTAGAAATAAAATGCACAGTTTTTGTACTTAAGGAATTTCACACTAATATAAACATATATGATAAAATGTATAAGTTTAATATACAAGGTCCTGAGTTGTCACAGAGACAAAAGATATGATCAGCTTTGCTTGGAGGTTGTAGGAAGAGATCAGAGAAGACACCAAAATAAGAATGACAGGTAAAACGAATCTTGAAGATGAATAGAAGGGTAGACAAAGAAACAAAGGTATTCGAGGCTGTAGAAATAACAGGTGCAAAGGTGTCACACATTATGTCATATTTAGAGAAATGCTGATCTAGACTGTTGTCCTTAATTTTAGGGTGGAATGAAAGATGAAGCTGTGACAGTTGCCTTTGAGGTTTATTTTCCATACAAATCATGACAAATAATAAATAAAGATTAAAAAGGGAATTAGGGGACTCTGACGGTATCGTGCCAAAAGCAGAGGGAAAAAAAATGGACATGATGAAGAAGACACAAAGATAGAAAATGAATCAAGAGAGTGCAGTATGATGAAAACAAGCTAGAGCAGTACCACTAAGAAGAAACTTCTTATAAGGGCCAAATATGGCAGGGAGATGGAATTAATATGGTGAGCAAATGACATCATTGCTGGATTTGGCAATGAGAAAGTAATTGGTGTCTCTAACAGACACTGCTCCTTGTCTCTCAATATTCTTTCTTCTTTCCTTCCACAGTAATCATAGTTGGGATTTTTAACTGGGAACATGGTATCTTGGAATAACGTCTATTTTTTTTTTTAGCATTTATATAGTTATGTGTGAAATGTAGCCCATATATGGTAAATGTAAAGTCAGTGGAGATATTTTGCTCCTGAAAATGCTTCTTAAGCCTCAGCCTGTGTGAACTGTTTGTTTCTTCTTCTTCTTCTCTTCTTCTGCCTTGTTGCCTGGAAATACATTGCCATAATTTGGATCATGAGGCCAAGGCCATGCAAGGCATAGCAGTACGATGGAAAGAGGTAGAATCATATCATCCTTGAACTGGCTACATTAACTTTAATGTGAAAAATAAGTTTCTCCCTCATGTGCCATTTTCACTTTTCTCTGAGGAGCATCTGACTGTAATTATAACTACACAGTGACCTTAGGAATAACAGCTTCAGCGAAATGATGGGAACACCTATACCTCAGTGGGTAGAGGTATAAGTGTTGAAGTGTTATCAAAAATAATCAAAATCTCATAGGCAAAGACATACAGTATATATGTTATACTAAAAACTCATAAAATGCCTATGTATTTCATTTGAAACTCTGCAGTTTAGTCTTTTTGTTACTTCAAAGTCTATGAAAGCTATGATAAATAAAGTGATTATGTAGACAAATAGACACTATTTCTATACACACTTAGTGGGTATACTTCTCAAAAGGCAACTGCCTATTTAAAGGGATAATAATAAAATTCTACTCCTAATTTACAAGGTACCGATAGTTACTGGCACAGAGGCTTTCTTTTTTTCTTTTTTCTTTTTTTAAACACTTACTATCCCATGAAGAAATGTGGCAAAGCAGTCAAAACACCTCCAATTCCCATAATTAAACAACCGATTCCAATTAACTTTGGTCTGTGTAGTTTGGATCCAAAGTAACTCACAAATACAATCACAAGCAAATTTCCTAGAAAGAGAACAAAAGTATGTTGATACAACTTAGCTCAATTTTGCGTCTGGAATTGAAAACCCCAGAATGGATGCAAATAGAATCCAGACATAGTGCCTTCCCTCAAAGATGATGTAATTTAATTGAGAAGGTGAATTCACCTACATTAGACCACTCACTGAAAAGTTGTTTTAAATACAAAAAAAAAAAAGCACTTGAATTACTTGGCAATATTAGTGAAGCAAAATTTTACTGAAAAATTTGGAGTTGACTGGATTATATTGCAATGAAGAAAAATGGAGATGAATCTTCCTGATCTGAGGGTAAGGTGCTCCTTCATGCATTTCTTTTTTTATTCTTTATATTAGTTAAATTTCTATCATGTACCTGACATGAAGCTCACAGCCAGAAATAAGAAAGTTACTTGAAAAAGAATAAACCATGGCATCTGTCTTCAAGAAGTTTCATACTAATGACAAAAACAGAGGGACAGAGCTGGTATTAAACCACAGAAAGGGGGAATTTAATCAAGAGCTTCCAGAGGCTGGGCGCGGTGGCTCACGCCTGTAATCCCAGCACTTTCGGAGGCTGAGGCAGGTGGATCACGAGGTCAGGAAATCGAGACCATCCTGGTTAACATGGTGAAATCCTGTCTCTACTAAAAATATAAAAAATTAGCCAGGGGTGGTGGCGGGCGCCTATAGTCCCAGCTACTCGGGAGGCTGAGGCAGGAGAATGGCGTGAACCCGGGAGGCAGAGTTTGCAGTGAGCCGAGATCGTGCCACTGCACTCTAGCCTGGGCGACAGAGCGAGACTCCGACTCAAAAAAAAAAAAAAAAAAAAAAAAAAAAAAGGAGCTTCCAGAAAGGTCCCTGGAGGAGAAACCACTTGAGATTTAATGTCGTGCATAAGTCATTTATATTAAATAACATACATAGAGCATATCAAATGAAAAGAGTCATGACCACTTCTAATCCTTCTGGAGCCTCATGCATAACAATGAACAAATAGCAGTTAAGGATTACTGAGCATTTATGAAAAAAATAGCATAAAAATAGTTTGGAAGAAAAGCACTAAAATGAATGAGTAAACTTTTTACTTTATAAAAAATGTAGTGTCTTTAGGAGTACAAGGGCACATTGCATCCATAAAATCAGAACTGGCAGCCTAAAAATAGTAAGTGCTGTTGTAAATGTAAAATATAGATATATATGCAAATTAGAACTTGATATGGTAAGATGACTGATGGCATCAGCAAAGATTAATGAAACATAAAGAAAAACAATAGAAATTTAGGAGAAAAAAATTTAAAGAGAAAAATTCCCACGAAATTTAATATTCATCTCATAAATGCTCTAGAAGAAAATAACTAAATAGGGAAAGACACAAATATGAACCAGAAAATGTTTTCCCTGAGCTATTATTGGAGAAATCCAAGTTAAAATGAAGACAACAAAATATCTTCAATATTTCAAAGGAAAGATTTTGGTGTGCTCAGTGAAACAATAGAAGTCTAATGTAGGTTGCTCTGAAAAGATCCCTTTCTCCTTAAGAATAACAGTCCTCTCCCAAACTTTCTTCATCTTGAGAGAGGGGAGGTAAAGTAGGACATGGTGTTAGTTTGCAAAAATTGAATTTGTGTAGAATCAGGGTTTCTGAACATCCTCACTATCAACATTTTTGGCTACATCATGCTTTGCACATTATAGAATATTTAGCAGTACCCCTGACCTCTACTTTAGATACCAGTAGTACCTCCCTCGCCCCCCAGTCCCTGTCCAGTTATGACAACCAAAAATGTTTTTGGTCATTGCCAAATTGCCTGTGAGAGATAAATTTACCCCAGTTGATAACCAGTGGTGTAAAGCATATTTTTTTTTTAACTTTGCAAGTTTGGTTATTAAAATAGAAAAAAATAAATGTTACCAATTTCAAAGCTTCCATCAATAAAACCAACAAGAGAAGAGGATATCTCAAATCTCCTTTCTATATGAATGATGGAACTTTTCATAACAACTGCACCTAGTGCCTTAGCAATAAAGCTGAGTGCCAGAGCTGCCAAGAACATCTGAAATCAGAAGGAAAGGGGAAAAATGGTTAATCAAAGGACTATATAATGTCAACAGGCACATGGAATTATAATAGCTTTTCTTCTTTACTTAAAAACATTATTTGTATCTTAGAAACCATACTTAGTTTTCCCTCGTACCAGGTACTACTAATCAGGTACTAACATTTAAATGTTATTATCACTATACTGATAAAGCATCATTTCTAATTTGGTTATAATATCAAAATATTACAGCATTGCAGTTAAGATTGTTATTTTAAAATTAATCGCATTAACTGATTTATAGAAAGCTGCTTCACGTTCTCAGATGGCCATGATGGTGAGCTATTCTTTATTTCCACGTGAATAGCATTGGCTAACTGGGAGGGGAGAGGCAGTACATTCTCAAAGGTAGCATTTCCAGGAAGCCAGCTGAAAAACAGAACTTTTCAGAGGCAAAGAAAAATTCTATGACCAACACAACTGACTGGCATCCAGCATAAGATGCAGTGGTTATAGATGTTTTATTTGTCAATTTCATGTTAATAAAATGTATCGATTAATCAGTTCTCTTACAGCTCACATTTATATCCATAAACAAATTTCTTTGGGCTCTCTACTATTAACATTTACCTTGTTATATATTAGATGTTTATATCCCCTGCCTCAAATTTATATGTTGAAACTCTAATTTCCAAGGTGTTGATATTTGGTGATAGGGTCTTTTTGAGGCAATTAGGTCATGAGAATGGAGCCCTCTTGATAAGATTAGTGCCCTTATAAGACAATAAATTAGAGATTCTATTTCTCTCTCTCTCTCTCTCTCTCTCTCTCTCCCCTCCCCACCAAGTGATGATACAACAAGGATATGGCCTTCTGGAAACCAGGAATAGGGCCCTTCATCAGAACTCAATTATGCCAGAACGCTGATATCAGAATTCTCAGCCTCTGGAAATGTGAGAGATAAATATCTGTTGTTTAAGACACTGAGTCTGTGCTATTCTGTCAGTCTGAACTGACTAAATGACCCCTTCTAATTACCTCCTATATTTCCCAATGGTTTCCACTACCATGCCTAGCTTCAATTATTGCAAGAGCCCCCTAAGCCATGTGTCTACTTCTGTGCACATCTACCTAACAGTCTCTTCTCAACAAAGTAGCTAAAGAAGTCCTTTATAAATCAGAAATAGACCATGCTGCCCCTTTGTCTTCCCATATGGCTTATAGTAATATCGAGTTTTTTCCGATAACCTATGAGACCATAAACAACCTGTCCTCTTTTTTACACCCACCTCCCTACAAATATTCCTCTTTATCTTTCTAATCTTATACTTTGTTACTCTTGTCCTTGGTCATTCCTCTCCAGCTACATTAGACCTACTTGTTGTATATTGAGCATTCCAAATTCATTATATTTCTCCAGGATTTTTGTTCTTTTCACTTGACATGAAAGGCTCTTCCCCATAGTCGTATTTCTGTCATTCATTCCTTCACACCCTTAAGAGTTTTGCTCAATGGAACTTTCACAGTAAGGTTTTCCTCAACCACTCTCTTTAAAATCGCACCCCTTTCTGCACATAATACATTTATTCCTTTATGTGTTTATTTTATATTGCCACAGTAGAATATTAGCCCCTATCAAGTCGTAGGTTTTTGTCTGTTTTGTTCATTGCTCCATCCCCAGTGATTAGGACAGTATCTGTCACAAAGATGCTTAAGAAATAATGAGTGAACATTTATATAACCAAAACCTACTCTGTGTCTTGCCCTAGGCCATGTTTGGGGGATAGAGATAAAAGGCCCCCCGCAAAAAACTCTTTGATAGCTGACGAAATGTGGGTGTGTTCCTTTCTGCATAAGAAACTGTAAAATGATACATGGTATCAACGAAGATAAAAGGAATGGAAAAAATTTATTAAATGATACAACTTACGGAGATAACTAAAAGTTTTAAAATAAAATATAAAAAGTTATCTACGAAACAGCATAAAATGTAGAAGAGTATCAATACTAGTTGTACTAAGTTGATGGGAAGAGCAAGACAGGAGAAAGGGGCAATGAAGTTAGGCAAAAATTATGAAGATTTTCTTCAAAGATAGTCAATTCTAACATCTTGTAAAAATGTATACAGTCTTTGTGCCATAGAATAGTGATGAAAATTGTTCAGGTCCTAATCATTAAAAAATCATTTTATTAAAAAGGACTAAAAAATGTGTAAGATAGTGACATCAGCAAGACAGCAGAACAGCCCTGGAACCTCAACAGCAAGGCACAATTTTAACGCTATATGTACTAAATGCCTCTGTAGGAATTTCAGACACCAATTGCAAGGTTTCTGTACCTCCAGACTATCTTTGAAACAACCTGGCAAGAAAAATCATGATTGTTTCCAGTCTCTCTCACTAGAGTCTTTCTCACTCCACACTGTGCAATGCATTTGGAAGGAAACATTTAATCCCTTATGTTCAATATTTTGATTTTTAAGGAGGTTGCCCAAGGACTGGCTTCTGACTTGCCTGTATTCAAGTACCAATAAAAATGGGGTCTTTCAAAGCAAAGGCAACCAAAGGTGCACCAAAATTGAAGTTCCAGACATAGACACTAGGTGGAGCACCAGTACAACAATTTAATGCAGCCCCAGAAAGGCCACTCTCAAGCAGCAGGGGAGGGTCTTGGGAGGGTCTTTTACAGAAATCAGCAAACCTTTTCAAACAGATTACACACACACAAGCCTAAAGGAGAAAGAAAAGAATGTATACTAGAAAAATAGCATGAGTAGGCCACGGAATCTCTATCCAGAATTAGTGAGGAGAGTTCTCCTTGTAGAAAATCATCTCACAAAATCTGGGAGAGTTGGCTGATGTTTGAAATGTTAAAATCTCAACAACAAAAGAATACAAAGTATAAAAAGAAAGAAAGGATTCTCACACATTAAAAGGAAAAAAATTACATCTCTAGAAACTGACCGAAAACAAATGAAGATACAGGAATTGCCAGACATGGGACTTGAAATTAGTCAAGTATGTGCAATGAATTAAAAGAGAACACGAACAGACAACTAAATGAAATGAAGAACATAACAAATAAACAAAATAGGAATATTAACAGAGTAGAAACTATGAAGAACCAAATCGAAATTCTGGAGTTGAAGTATAAAATAACTGAATTGAAAAATTCATTAGAAAGACTCAAAAGGTAACTTGGCTAAGCAGAAGAAAAAATCAGCAAAATCAGAGACAGAACTTGTAAAATTAGAGTCACAGGCGCAAAAAGAAAAGAACAATGCAGAGCCTAAAGAAATTATGGGACACCATCCAGCAGGGCAACATATGCATTATGGGAATACCAGAAGAGAAGTAAATGAGAAAGGTCTGAAAACTTATAAATTATGGCCCCCAATTTTTTAAATCTTAGGAGATAACGGAACCCAAACATTTAAGAAGCTCAAATAATTCCAAATAAGATAAATCTAAAAAACTCTATACCAAGACACAGTATAATCAAACTGTCAAAAATTACGCACAAACAGAGAATCTTAAAAGCAGCAGCAAAAAAACCCATTCATTTAGTACAAGGAAGCTGACAGCTCTTCAAGTGGTGTTTGGAAAACTGGATACCCACATGCAAAGAAATGAAGTTGGGCCCTTACCCTATAGTATATGCAAAAATTAACTCAAAATGAACTCAATACCTAAATGTAAGACCTTAAACTTACAGAAAAAAAATAGAAGAAAAGCTTCAGGACATTGAATTTGGCAAATTTTAAAATATGATACAAAAAGCACAGGGAACAAAATTAAAAATACGCAAATCAGACTATATCAAACTTAAATCTTCTGCATATAAAGGAAAACAACAGGGTGAAAAGATAACCTATGGAATGGCACAGAATAAATGCAAATAATATAACTGGGGAGGAGTTAATATCTAGAATATATGGACTTTTCCAAGGAAATAACAATGACAAAGAGCAACTCAATTTAAAAATGGGCCAAGGATTTACACAGACATTTCTGCAAAGAAGATATACAAAGATCCAATAAGCACATTAAAAGATACTCAACTTTCTAATTATCAGGGAAATGCAAATTAAAACCACAATGAGATATCACCCCACAGCCATCAGAAAAGTCACTATTTCAGGAATAGAGAATAACAAGTGTTGATGAGAATATAGAGGAGTTAGGAACTTCATGTTTGTTGATGGAAATATAAAATGGTTCAGCCCTCATGAAAAAGAGTTTAGAGGTTCCACAAATACCAAAAAATGGAATCACCATATGAACCATTAATTCTTCCTCTGGGTATATATTCAAAATAATTCAAAACAGGATCTAGCAGAGATATTTGCACATGCATATTCATTGCAGCATTATTAACAACAGCCAAGAGGTAGAAGCAACCCAAATGTCTATTGATGAATGAATAAAGCAAATGTGGTATACATACACAATGGAATATTATGCAGACTTAAAAAATAAGTAAATTACATCACATGCTACAATATGGATGAAACTCAAGGACATTACGCTAAGCTAAATAAGCTAGTCACAAAAAGAGAGATACTGTATAATTTTACTCATATGAAATATTTACAGTAGGCCAGGCGTACTGGCTCACACCCTTAATCCCAGCACTTTTGGAGGCCAAGGTGGGCGGATCACGAGGTCAGGAGTTTGAGACCAGCTTAGCCAACATAGTGAAACCCTATCTCTACTAAAAATACAAAAAAATTTACCTGGGCATGGTGGCAGTCGCCTGTAATCCCAGTTACATGGGGGGCTGAGGCAGGAGAATCGCTTGAACCCAGGAGGCAGAGGTTGCAGTGAGAAGGGATTGCCCCACTGCTGCACTCCAGCCTGGGTGACAGTGCAAGACTCCATCTCAAAAAAAAAAAAAAAAAAGAAAAGAAAAAAAAGAAAAAGAAAGAAATATTTAAAGTAGTCGAAAAAATAGAAACAGAAAGTGGAAAGGTATTTACTAAGAACTGAGGAGAAGATAGTTTAGTGGATACAAAGTTTCGTCATTGGAAAATGAAAAAGTTCAAGAGATCTGTTGTTCATCAATGTGAGTGTACTTTACACTTTTTAATTGTACACTTAAAAAGTGGTTGAAAAGGTACATTTAATGTTATGGGTTTTTTACCAACATGACAAAACAATGCATTATTTTATAGGGAGAAAAAGTAATGTGAGTGGTCTCCTGCTGAGAGAATTAACCTCTCCTACTGGATATGTTTAAAGTGCCAGAGTGGCTGCAGATACTAATAGGAGTTCTACGACATTTTCATTTGCTTTACAATTGCTCTTCACTATGCTGTTATCCACTAATTTATGAAGTTCTGTACTGATATAGAACTTCTTGATAAACATCCCCTCCCCCATTCCTCTCTCACCCTCTACTAATTTAGGTTCTTTTATAATGAGCTATATTTTCATTGTCACATTTTATTAGATTTTATTAATTTGTAATTAAAATGTCATATCCTTGTATGTAAACTGTCAAGATTTGTTATGCTAAAATATTTATCAAGAGGATTATTATAAAAAACTCTAAAGATGATCTCCACATTTTTTGGTTGTTTTTTGGTGGCATTAAAACATTTTTAGAAATAACTTTTGTTATAAAGCATTTTTAAAATAAAATTTGTCATGTAGTTGGAATCATATAGTAGGTAACATTTTAATATTGACTTCTTTTACTTATAAATATGCTTTTAATGTTTTATGTCTTTTCATTGGTTATGTCTCATATCTTGTTAATCACCAAAAATACTCTTATTCTATTGCATGAATGTACTGTAGTCGCTTTACCCATTCACATATTGAAGGACACCTTGGTTGCTTCTAACTTATGGCAGTTATCAATAAGGCTGCTATAAATACCTGTTTGCAGGCTGTTGTGTAGACATGCTTCCCACTTGGTATTTATTTCAGTAAATACCAAGGACTACAAACGCTTGGTTGTATGGTAAGCCTATCTTTAAATTTGTAAGAAACCTTTAGAATATTTTCCAAAGTGGCTGTACTATTTTGCATTCTCACTGGCAATAAATAAGAGTTCCCTTTGCTCCACATTCTTGCCAGTATTTGGCATTTTTTGTGTTTGGAATTTTAGTCCTTTAAACAAGTATATAGTGATATAGCTCATTGTTTAATTTACAATTCCCTAATGATGTGATGTGGAGCATTTTTCCACATGCTCATTTGTCATCTCTGTATCTTCTTCAGTGAGGCATCTGTTCAGATTTCATCCTCATTTTATCATTGGGTTATTTTTCTAATTATTGAGTTTTAGGTGTTCTTTGCATACTTTTGAAAATCAGTTCTTTATTGGATATATCATTCCAATGTCTTCTGGTCTCTGATGAGAAATCAGTTGTTAATCTTATTAAGGAACTCTTGCCCATGATTATTTCCTGCTCTTGTTGCTGTCAAGATTCTGTATTTATTTTTATTTTTTGGCCTTTGATAGTTTGATCATAATGTGCCTCAAAGTGGATCTCTGAGTTAATTTTATTTGGATTTTATGCTTCTACAATGTTTAGATCATATATTTTATCAAATTTGGGATGTTCTCAGCCATTTTTTTTCCAAATATTATTTCTTCCCTTTTCTCTCTCTCCTCTCCTTCTGGAACTACCATAATTTTTATGCTGGTTCACCTGATAGTGTCCCACAGTTCCTTAGATTTTGTTAATTTTTCTTCAGTTTTTTTTTTCTTTCTGCTTCTCAGACTAAACATTTCAATTGTCTTATCTTCAAGTTTGCTGATTCTGTGTTCTAACTGCTAAAATTTGCCGTTGAACCTTTGTCTAAGTCAGTTCAGACTGCTATCACAAATTATGATGGACTCTATGGCTTAAACAACAAACAGTTATTTCTCACAGTTGTGAAGAGTGAGAAGTCTGAGATAAGGGTGCCAGCATGGTCAGTTTCTGGTGAGGGCCCTCTCATAGGCTGCAAAGAGCTAACTTCTCTTTGTGTTCTCACACGGAGGAAAAAAATCTAGTGAGCTCTTCAGCATTTTCTTGTAAGGCACTACTTGCATTATAAGAGCAAATTTCTCATAATCTCTTTGGCTCCCAAAGACCTCCAAATACTATCACGTTGGATTTTGAAATTCAATATACAATTTTGGGGACAGGGGAACAAATATTTAGTCCATAACACCTTCTTGTAAATTTTCATTTTGTTTATTGTATTTTTTATCTCCTTTGACCTTTCACTTGCCTTGTTCTAAGCTTGGGGGTTAGCATTAGGTAAAAGGATACAATCTTCTCAGACGTTTTATGAGCATATGTCTTGCCTTGGACATATGTGTGGCTCCCTAAATATCTCTGTGTACATGCCATGCTAGCTACATAATAAACTTGATAATAATAACTTATTTTCATCATCAGTGTGAGCTACCATCTCTAGCTATATGTTCTAAACTTTTTCAAATAAAAACCAGAGATATAAATGTGCACAATCATAAAACAAAATGTGCATTGGCAGAAAGAGACAATTGACATTGAGATAAGAAATAAAGTCTGTATTTACCTGCAATCGTGGCAGATCGGTCATTAATTTATTATGTCAATAGTTCTAAACTTAAAGTCAGAAGACAGTTCCAAGTTTCTCATTTGTCAAATGCACAACTTTGATTAGCTTTGGAACTCAACTGATTTACTCAAGAAACGCTCATCGAGCAACTGCAATATAGCAGTTACTCTGCTAAGCTATGTAGTTGAGGCAGGTATAGAGGAACAGGAACAAGGACAGTAAAAACAAATAAGACATAATCAATGCACTAAAAATTATAATCTTCAGTGCCAGTAAACCAATAAGGACAGTATAATATGTATGGGGTTCTATAATTGCCATAATTTTATAATATTATGAGCAGATAGGAAAAAGGGACTACTCTGACCTTACAGGTTAAAGTTCTTATAGATGTGTTGACACTGGGGCTATTACACTGGTAATAGAAGCTTAGATATTGAAGACACAAAATATGTAAAACAAAATAGGAAGCACATGAAAAGCCCCTAAGAAGTGAAATAACATGGATTATTTGAAAACTAGAAATAATATTTGTGTAGGTGAAGTGTAAAGACAGAAATATGTTCAACATTGAGGGGTCAGTATGCATTTTAATATATTACATAACAAAATTAAATTGTAGAGGGTTAATTCTGGCAGCCAGGAAGAAGAAGAACTTACAAAAAAGAGATCTGTTGGAAAGCTGACTTCAGAAAAAAAATGAGTAGTGATGAAAAGTAGTTAACAAGCTTACAGACACACAAGGAATAGTTTAAGAGGACAACCAACAGGAGGTGGAGAAAAGAGAAAATGTAAAGTCTGATTTTGTAGAACATATGAACAAGCAAATAACATACTTTGAAATAATATAACAGTGTTCAAATTATCCACTTATGAAGATCATGAAAAATGACAACCAATACTAATTCATAGATGGCACACACGTTGTAGTCCTTTAATGAAGTATTTTAAAATAACTATTCTAACTACTCCCTAGTTAGAATAGTTAGTTCTCTTCATAACTATTGACATAAAGAAAACAATGTCATAGTGAATGAAAATATAGGAAATGTCACTAAAAGAAAAGAGGTATAAAAATAAGAAAAATTTGCAATATTTGAAGTAAATAAGTATAACCGAAATGTTAACTTATACCACAGCTTCTGGACAGGTATTGTGTATATACTGTCTTTGTAATATATACCTTTCTGTGATGTATGTTGTAGCCCTTCTTCAAATTTTCCTAATTAATTTATTCACAAAAGCATTAATGGGAAATATAGCTTTTGAAAAATATTTGATAACATCGATAAAGGAGAAGGATTACATCAGATATCCCACAAAAATAACTTCACAACACTTTCCTGCACTTCACATATTTCTTTCCAAATAATACAGAAAGAGCATAAGCATAAATCATGTCATTATATGGAATCTACTATTTTTCAGGAACTGTTCCAGCTATTTTGTGTATATTATTTCTAGTGTCTGCAAAATCTTTGCCTGATATGTGTTACTGTCTTCATTATACAAATAAGAATAATAAAGTTTAGAGATGCAAAGTTATTTAACTAGAGAAACAAAACTGAAGTGAGCGTAACTGGAATTGGAACAAAAGTATTATACATGAAAAAGAAAAGTAGTTCATGAACACAATATAATCCCCTTTTTCTTCGTCTCCTTTTTATCTTGAGTCAAAGCCTTATTACGTCTCACTTTGTTAATCTGTGGTACACTGCTGCTTCTCTCCATTTGAAACAATGGGAATTCTGCATGAATTTTAATGCCCAGCTTAATGCCACCTCCTTAGCGAAGCTTTATTTCTTCTAGTAGGAATTTGTTTTGTATCTCTTATACAACGAATGTATCATGTGGAATGGAAATTTTCTAGAGCAAAACACATAATAAAAATAATGAAGTTAAAAAAATTTTGAAATGTTTTATCCATGAAGATCTTTGTAATACAGCTCTATTTACATTTTTCTCTATTTAAACTATTTAAAATATGTGTTAAAATTGTTTTACAAATTAAAAAAATGTAGTCCATTAAATTGAATAAAATATTTTTAAGTGTTCTTTTTATTGCTTACTTTAATATTAAAAAAT
>NW_012109719.1:390141-393903 GCF_000951045.1 Mandrillus leucophaeus | reverse complement strand
TTTCACCGTGTTGGCCAGGCTGATCTCGAACCCTTGACCTCAAGTGATTCGCCCACCTCAGCATCCCAAAGTGCTATGACTACAGGTGTGAGTCACTGTGGCTAGCCTAAAATCTCTTTTTTAAAATTTGACATTTATGGTTACTAGATTTAAAGTTGTTAATATTTTCTCTCTAACTTTTATTTTAAGTTCAGAGGTACATGTGAAGGTTTGTTATACAGGTAAACGTGTTATGGGGGTTTGAGGTACAGATTATTTCATCATCCAGGTATTAAGCCTAGTACTCAATAGTTATTTTTTCTGCTTCTCTCTCTCCTCCCACCCTCCACACTCAGCTAGACCCCAGTGTTTGTCATCCCCTTTTTTGTGTTCATGAGTTCTCATCATTCAGCTCGCACTTGTAAGTGAGAACATGAAGTATTTGGTTTTCTCTTCCTGCGTTAGTTTGCTAAAGATGATAGCTTTCAGCTCTATCCATATTTCCACAAAAGATATGATCTTGTTATTTTTATGGCTGCACAGTATTTCATAGTATGTACCGCATTTCCTTTATCCAATCTGTCATTGATGGGCATATAGGTTAATTCCATGTCTTTCTTTGCTATTGTGAATAATGTTGCAATGAACGTTCACATGCATGTGTCTTTATAGTAGAATGATTTATATTCTTCTGGATGTATATACAGTGATGAGGTTGCTGGGTTGAATGGTAGTTCTGGTTTTAGCTCTTTGACATATTGCCACACTGCTTTGCGCATGGTTGAACTAATTTACACTCCCACCAACAGTGTATAAGTGTTCACTTTCTCCACAACCTTGCCAGGCATCTGTTAGTTTTTTATTTTTTAATAATAGTGATTCTGACTAGTGTGAGATAGTCTCATTGTGATTTTGATTTGAATTTCTCTAATGATCAGTAATGTTGGCCTTTTTTTTTTTTCATGTGCTTATTGGCCATGTGTATGTCTTCTTTTGAAAAGTTCATACGCTTTGCCTACTTTTTAATAAGGCCATTTGTTTTTCTCTTATAAATTTAAGTGTCTTATAGATGCTGGATATTAGACCTTTGTTAGATGTATAGTTTGTAAATATTTTCTCCCATTCTGTAGGATGTCTGTTTATGCTGTTGACAGTTTCTTTTTCTGTGCAGAAGCTCTTGAGTTTAGTTATTTCGCATTTGTCAATATTTGCTTTTGTTTTGATTGCTTTTGGTGTCGTTTGTCATGAAATCTTTGTCGTTTCTATGTCCAGGATATTGCCTAGGTTGTCTTCCAGGGTTTTTGTAGTTGGAGGTTTTAGATTTAAGTCTTTAGTCTGTCTGGAGTTGATTTTTATGTATGGTGTAAGGAAGGGGTCCAGTTTCAATTTTCTGTGTATGACCAGCTAATTATCCCAGAACCACTTATTGAACAGGGTTCCCCCCCTCCCCAATTGCTTGTTTTTGTCAGCTTTGTTGAAGAGCAAATGATCATAGGCATGCAGCCTAATTTCAGGGCTCTCTATTTGGTTCCGTTGGTTTATGTGTCTGTTTTTCTACTAGTACCATGCTGATTTGGTTACTATAGTTCTGTAGTATAATTTGAAATCAGATGGCATGATGTCTCCAGCTTTGTTCTTTTTGCTTAGGATTGTCTTTGCTATTTGGGCTATTTTGGTTCTGTATGACTTTCAAAATTCTTTTTGTTTTTTTAGTTCTGTGAAGAATATTGTTGGTAGTTTAATAAGAATAGCATTGAACCTGTAAGTTGCTTTGGGCAGTATGACCATCTTAATGATATTGATTCTTCCTATCTATGAGTATGAGATATTTTTCTCTTTGTTTGTGTCTTCTCTAATTTCTTTGAGCAGTGTTTCATAATTCTCAATGTAGAGATTTTTCACCTCCCCAGTTAGCTATACTTCTAAGTATTTTATTCTTTTTGTGTCAATTGTGAATGGGATTGCCTTCCCAATTTGGCTCTCGGTCTGTTATTGGTGTATAGGAATTCTAGTGACTTTTGTACATTGATTTTGTGTCCTGTAACTTTGCTGAAGTTGTTTATCAGCTGAAGGAGCTTTTGGGGTTTTCTAGATATAGAATCATGTCATCTGCAAACAGGGATAGTTTGACTTACTTTTTGACCATAGACCATTATTTTTAAAATGGTGAAAAACATTATCTTGGTAAACTCACAGCAAATAATGCTAAATAGGAATTTTCTCAATTTACTTTTATCTACGTTGAACTATGTAAATGTTTCACTTTAAATAAACTATCACATTTTCTCTCTTCAGTTTCCCCTTTTCACAAATATTTATGTAAGAAAAATTTGAATAAATTGTATTTATTATTTTTTTCATTTGCCATTTTTTATTGCTGCAAAGTCATAGGTATTTTCAATTGCTTTTTATTCAGGTATAGAATATAAGTTTACCTAATTCAAATAAGACCTGTATTAAAATAATTTTTCTATCTGTCAAGATTTTCTAAAATACAATATTAGAATTTCAAAATTATTTTATGCAATTTAAACTCTAATAAACTAATTTGGCCAGCTCTTTTTCTTATATCTATCTGCAAGTTTTGTTTTTAATAGTGAAAATATGCTAAACTGTTCAAAAACAGTTTTGACTCTCTATTGATTACTTTGACTACAGAACTTCAATGCATTTTGAGAAAATGCAATAAAACCTTATAGAATTAATTTATGCATATGTTTACTATCATAGAGGAACTTTTGCAATTCAGATCAGCACCTTCTCAGAACTTTTACAGTTTGATTATTCATATATATGTAAATGTCGGCAAGCACTGCTTCAATTAGTGGAATATCAAATATTAGACAGAATTATGGATTATATGTAAATTGTTGTAAAATATAAAAATGCTTTGCTCCATTAATTTTTTTCTTTGAAAAAGAAGAACATTATTTTCTCATATTAAGGTATGATTGACAAATAATATTCTATGTATTTAAGATATACATTATATTTTTTCATTTTAGTAAATTGTTTTCTACTGCAACACCCAAGATCCAGTAAAATGTGTATTTTGTATGAGCAAAAAAAAAAAGGTAATTTATTATAAATCTTGATTTTATGTTAGCTATTGTAATGTTATTTACGATAATATGAGAATTTTTTTTTTTTTCCTTGAGATACACTCTTACTCTATCTCCAAGCATGGAGTGCAATGGCATGGTCTTGGCTCACTGCAACCTCTGCCTCCTGGGTTCAACCGATTCTCTCACCTCAGCCTCCTGAGTAGCTGGGACTAAAGGCACGTGCCACCACACTTGGCTAATTTTTGTAGTTTTAGTAGAGACGGGGTTTCACTATGTTGGCCAGGCTCGTCTCGATCTCCTGACCTCGTGATCCGCCTGCCTCGGCCTCCCAAAGTGCTGGGATTGATTACAGGCATGAGCCACACACCTGGCCTAATGTGAGAAATTTTTACCTTTGAAAAATACAGTTTGAAAAATTATGTTTTTATTCTATGAATTTAGTTTCAAAAATTTATTGAATTAATTATTTTTTGAATTTTGAACATCTAATAACATGGATATACAATTGTCATCACTTAATCATTTGCAAAGTTATTTTTCTGCTAATGACATCAATATATTAATAGCTATTACTTTACTTAGTATACTTAGGAATAAGAAGTTGGATAAAACTGGAACATAGGATGGGTATACACTTGTTAAATGTTTGTTGAATTTTAAATAATCTTTGATTATTTTCACATATTAAAGAATTTAGCATTTTATTTTATTTTATTTT
>NW_012109719.1:386167-389311 GCF_000951045.1 Mandrillus leucophaeus | reverse complement strand
ATGATGAAACCCCGTCTCTACTAAAAATACAAAAAATTAGCCAGGCGTGGTGGCGGGAGCCTGTAGTCCCAGCTACTTGGGAGGCTGAGGCGGCAGAATGGCGTGAACCTGGGAGGTGGAGCTTGCAGTGGGCCACTGCAGCCTGGGAGACACAGTAAGACCCCATGTCAAAAAAAAAAAAAAATTTACAGTCTTAATTAACTTCTGAACATTTGTAGTTATTTCTTCTTATCTGAATTGTACAATTGCTTAGAAGATTTTCTGGTTAGAATGTTGTATATATCATTTTATTATTAGCCATCAGTTTCCATAGTTTTAGTTTAATTTTGAATTGAATGTATGAGTATAAACTCAATATACATGATTCAAGTACGTTTTACTGGTGCATTTCAGAAAGCGTAGGCTGTCTTTATTTCATGTGTGTTTCTAAACCTAATATTTTCCTTCTTTTTTCTTCTACTTTACACTCACTTTACTATATTCTTGGCTAAATCAGAAACCCATCTGTGGACTTAGATCGTATGTTATACAATAAAAGAGAATGTACTTTAGAGTCAGATCTGGGCCAAGTTTTTGTTTTTTGTTTATTTTGCTGCTATTTGTTTGTTTTTGCTTGCTAACCTTACAAAGATGAAAAAGTTACACAATTCACAGAAATATAGTTTCCTCATAAATAGTAGTATAATATAGAATATTTAACTTATTTTAGAAGCTCATGGTAAGATTCAAAAGAAATTATGTTCATGTGTTCATGAACATGTTCGTGAATATCAATGCATTGTACATGTATCATATTTGGAAGACTATTGATTTATCCTTCTTTCTCTCTATTCATATAAATTTTATTTCTGAAACTTAAATTCATTCACAGTTCATTTACACAAATTATGTTAGCAGTAGGAGAAGAGCAGAAAGAGCGTTGAGCATCAAGTTGCTTGTTATCACCTCTGTAAAATACCTTTCGTATGAGTTTAAAATATGAATTACAGAATGAAAAATTATAAAACACTTTTCTCATGCATAAATTGGATGATGTACCCCAGCTCAAGATATAAATTTGTATTAAGCATCAGTATTATGCTTTTTAAAAGGTTCTTGTTTATAAACCTACATTGCTTTGCTTTAACTTTATGTAATTTTGATAGATTAAGATAGCACTTTTTAAAATCTCAGATTTTTTTCCATTATTAACTAACATTAGGCAATTCTATCTTTAACAGTAGTCACGTTAGCCAAATAAATTTCTTATGATTAATTCCTCTTGCATTTTACAATGCTTGTCATCTGTTTGTGCATTTCTGTGCTGATTTGATTAAATTCAGGCAAATTTTATAAATTCACCATTAAAATCTCATTCTTTTGTGATATCCTAGCAGTTGCCTATGTCATTAGATTTAGTTGCTTATGAATTTTAAAGTTCTTTTACTTAAAAGATGAACATTTGTCATAAATTCTTTGTTTAATATCATTATTTTAATATAATATTTTCAAACGTGGTAGAGTTTCAAAATCATAGACTTTGACAAAATTTTTTAATCATTTACCTAATGTTGTTCTTTACAAATGGAGGGTGTAGCTCCTAGCATTCAAAGGTCTCTGTTATGAAATCACAAACCTATCTTCAAATTTACCTTTGTCTCTCAGTCACAATACTTCTTGTATTGATTTTGGTTTTTCTTTTCAATTACTACATACTTTCCCTATTAAAATACATGGCTATTTTATTATTTTTTTGTTGCCTTCAATACAGTTGCATGATTCAGATCAGCCTCTAGTAATCAGTGCTTTCTACCTCAATGCAGGGATTGAGTACGACTGTTCAGACGTTGGTTGCAGGGGTCCTCCAGAGTAAAATCAGAGTAACTCTGAAGTCCTGCTCAACAGAGCAGCTGAGCAAAGGACGAAAGACTAACCAGCCTGGAGCATTCCTTTCTACAGGTAATCCCCTCAGTATTTCTGCAGTACCGGTTAACAATCTCTCAAAGCAATTTCGCATTCAGGGGCCTAAGGGAGCCATGGGTAAAGAAATGCTTGTCAAAGTGCTGAGTGACATGTGGTTTATTGGTGACTGGTCTTCGCCTTCAGGCTCATCTCTCTCCCCTTTTTCTGACCTTTGCGGGTTCACAATGACAGAGTTCTATCCTTTAGGTCTTCCCTTGTGCCATTACTATAAAAAAGAAACCATCATAGCTAGGTAAGTGTGACTTCAGGGCAAAATAGTGATGTTTTTGAGAAAACATTTCAAAAGAGAAAGAAAAAAGCAAACCGGTTTGAAGACACTATAAGAAGTAATTGTTTTAGAAAACACTTACCAGGAGTTTAAAGTAAGCATTACAAATACACAAAATATATAAGAAAAAAAATTAGCCAAATGACATAAAAGCAAAATAAGATAACAAAAAAGAAGTAGAAAATATGGAGTGCAAGATGTATAATAGTTTCAAATAATATATGGGTTTAAAACAAGAAAAGAATTGGAAAATAAAATTGGTTATTTCATTTAAAATATTGAAAGCATATATAGGTAAAATGTTAAGATACAC
Source organism: Mandrillus leucophaeus (assembly GCF_000951045.1). Taxonomy (NCBI): domain Eukaryota; kingdom Metazoa; phylum Chordata; class Mammalia; order Primates; family Cercopithecidae; genus Mandrillus; species Mandrillus leucophaeus. The sequence goes on along the minus strand of NW_012109719.1, from coordinate 386,768 downwards.
ATAGTTTTTAACTAAAATTGAGAATAATTTAATTATTAATGCCTTCAAATTAGAAAAAAAATAAGTTGAAGAGGAGAAATATTTAAAGAAATAATAAATGAAAAATTTCCAATAATTTACTAAGATTAAAAACAAACAAACAAACAAAAATGCAGGTTGAGAGTGCCCATTGAATGCTCAACACAAGAGATAAGTAAGAACACAGACATATTTGGAAGAAGTATATTAAAATTTATGAATATCAAAGACAAGAAAAAAATTTGAAGCCTTTCAGGAAAGAAAGCATATCCCTTTTAACAGCAAAAGTGGGTATACAAAAGACAAATAAACATATTTTTTAAGTATTGAAGTAAAAGAGCATTGAACCCATAATTTTATATTAAGCTAAACAGTCACTCAACTATAAAGATATATATGCTCAAGCATATAAGACCTCAAAAATACTGTAACCAAACACTCACACTGGAAACAATTTTGGAAGAATTGCTTAAATAAAAGAAGAATCAAATTCTGAAGATGTTGCATGAAATTTGTAAAGCAAAGTGAATAAAATACTTGATACATTTTCTCAATGTCTTAAAAAAAATAAAACTAAAAACAG
>NW_012109719.1:382690-384842 GCF_000951045.1 Mandrillus leucophaeus | reverse complement strand
GGAGTCTCGCTCTGTCGCCCAGGCTGGAGTGCAGTGGTGTGATCTCAGCTCACTGCAAGCTCCGCCTCCCGGGTTTACGCCATTCTCCTGCCTCAGTCTCCCGAGTAGCTGGGACTACAGGCGCCCGCCACCGCGCCCGGCTAGTTTTTTGTATTTTTTAGTAGAGACGGGATTTCACCGGGTTAGCCAGGATGGTCTGGATCTCCTGACCTCATGATCCGCCCGTCTCGGCCTCCCAAAGTGCTGGAATTACAGGCTTGAGCCACCGCGCCCGGCCGAGGTTGCCGTTTTATAGTAACAACAAAAAAAACACTGAACCAATTTAAAATGCAACAACTCTTCCTGGATCTGTAAAAGAGGTGAGGACCAATGGCAAACGACTGCCTTCAAGATTGGAGAGACAAATAGGTGATTACAAAGAGTCACAGCTTACAGCAGTAGAGACTCATGAACAGAAACCACACAGGAACTAGTGTGAAGATAGAAATACTTTCACTATACTTGATAAACTGCTAGAGTCTCATTCAGTATGGTTAAGTCAGCACTAAACACTCCAAGGGAACCCAGTCAGTGACCTCCACATTTTGAGTTTTCCCTCCAGGAGCTGTACCAGGTTCTTAGAGTAAATGTTGGAGAAAAATTATCTTGTTCTTTCAGTAGCATGAGGGGACAAGACACATTTCGAAATAGACCAGAGCCCTCTGTTTTTAATAGGACTCGTAGTGCTTTCCCTCAGGCAGAACTAGTTTATCAGAGCCTCATAAGATGGTGTGTTATTAGAGCCTAACTGACCCAAGGGAAAGGAAATACCCAACTCCAGCCAGTTCTAGTCTTCCATGTGACAGATGGAAAATACAAAAATCCATCTCTCGCTACCAAACCCATTCTGACTAAGAAGGAAAAAAAATACTACAAAACACTTGTGAAGGTTACAGTCCAGAGGCAAAAAAAAAAAAAAAAAGCCTCTTCTCTCCCACACCTTAGCAACAATTATTAAAGGCCTATGATTAGCATGTTTTACAAAACTCAGTGCATTATGTCTGGATATCCAGAATATATTACAAATCATCTAAAAGAAAAAAATATATAATTTTGAAGAGACAGAGCAAGAATCAGAACCAAACTCAGATACAGAAAGGATGTTGGATTTATTGGACTGAGAATTTAAAACAACCGTGATTAATATGCTAAGCATTCTAGTGGTAAAATAAAGAAGCAGGCAAGAACAGAACAATGAAAGCAGACAGATACAAATTTCATTAAAAAGCAATATTATAATGTCAAAACACTGTAGCAGAAATGAAGAACGCCTTTGGTAAACCTCAGTATACTGCACATGACTGAAAAAAGGATATCTGAGATTCAGGATATATGAATTAAAATCTGCAAAACTAAAAAGCAAATAAAAATAGCAAAGACAAAAAATAGAACAAAGTATCAAAAAACTGTGGGCCAACTACAAAAGGTATAGCCTATACATAATGGAATCACTAAAAGGAGAAATAGAAAGAGACAGAAGAAATATTTGAAACAGTAACAACTGAGAATTTCCCCAAATTAATATCAGGCAAAAACAAACCACAGATCCTGGAAATACATAGAATAAAAACTTGTATAAATGCCCAAAAAGTTACACCTAGTCATGTCATGTTAAAACTATAGAAAATCACAGACAAAGGAAAAAAATATCAAAATAATACAGAGGAAAAAATACCTTCCCCATACCTTGTGTATTTATCCATCTAACATGAAGGAGAAATAAAACTTCCTCTGAGAAATGAAAATTAAAGAACTGTTTTGCTTTAGACCAGCCTTGCAAGATGTTAAAAGGAGTTCTTTACAGAAAGATAAAACGGTATAAATCAGAAACTCAGATCTACTTAAAGCGAGGAAAGCATTGGAGGAGAAATAAGTGAGCATAAAATATAAATTATTACTTTTCTTATTCTTAATCTAAGACATAACTGTTTTTAAAATAGTATCTATAATGTATTTGATTATGTATACTGACAAAAATTTGAAATGAATGACAATAATGATACAAGAAATGGAAGGAAAGTATTAGAAATAATTTGCTATTATGAGGTACTCACACTACCCATGAAGCAGTATGATGTCATTTGAAAGTGGACTTGCATTATTTGTAAATTTA
>NW_012109719.1:378130-380965 GCF_000951045.1 Mandrillus leucophaeus | reverse complement strand
TATTGATTTTGGTTTTTCTTTTCAATTACTACATACTTTCCCTATTAAAATACATGGCTATTTTATTATTTTTTTGTTGCCTTCAATACAGTTGCATGATTCAGATCAGCCTCTAGTAATCAGTGCTTTCTACCTCAATGCAGGGATTGAGTACGACTGTTCAGACGTTGGTTGCAGGGGTCCTCCAGAGTAAAATCAGAGTAGCTCTGAAGTCCTGCTCAACAGAGCAGCTGAGCAAAGGACGAAAGACTAACCAGCCTGGAGCATTCCTTTCTACAGGTAATCCCCTCAGTATTTCTGCAGTACCGGTTAACAATCTCTCAAAGCAATTTCGCATTCAGGGGCCTAAGGGAGCCATGGGTAAAGAAATGCTTGTCAAAGTGCTGAGTGACATGTGGTTTATTGGTGACTGGTCTTCGCCTTCAGGCTCATCTCTCTCCCCTTTTTCTGACCTTTGCGGGTTCACAATGACAGAGTTCTATCCTTTAGGTCTTCCCTTGTGCCATTACTATAAAAAAGAAACCATCATAGCTAGGTAAGTGTGACTTCAGGGCAAAATAGTGATGTTTTTGAGAAAACATTTCAAAAGAGAAAGAAAAAAGCAAACCGGTTTGAAGACACTATAAGAAGTAATTGTTTTAGAAAACACTTACCAGGAGTTTAAAGTAAGCATTACAAATACACAAAATATATAAGAAAAAAAATTAGCCAAATGACATAAAAGCAAAATAAGATAACAAAAAAGAAGTAGAAAATATGGAGTGCAAGATGTATAATAGTTTCAAATAATATATGGGTTTAAAACAAGAAAAGAATTGGAAAATAAAATTGGTTATTTCATTTAAAATATTGAAAGCATATATAGGTAAAATGTTAAGATACACATAGTTTTTAACTAAAATTGAGAATAATTTAATTATTAATGCCTTCAAATTAGAAAAAAAATAAGTTGAAGAGGAGAAATATTTAAAGAAATAATAAATGAAAAATTTCCAATAATTTACTAAGATTAAAAACAAACAAACAAACAAAAATGCAGGTTGAGAGTGCCCATTGAATGCTCAACACAAGAGATAAGTAAGAACACAGACATATTTGGAAGAAGTATATTAAAATTTATGAATATCAAAGACAAGAAAAAAATTTGAAGCCTTTCAGGAAAGAAAGCATATCCCTTTTAACAGCAAAAGTGGGTATACAAAAGACAAATAAACATATTTTTTAAGTATTGAAGTAAAAGAGCATTGAACCCATAATTTTATATTAAGCTAAACAGTCACTCAACTATAAAGATATATATGCTCAAGCATATAAGACCTCAAAAATACTGTAACCAAACACTCACACTGGAAACAATTTTGGAAGAATTGCTTAAATAAAAGAAGAATCAAATTCTGAAGATGTTGCATGAAATTTGTAAAGCAAAGTGAATAAAATACTTGATACATTTTCTCAATGTCTTAAAAAAAATAAAACTAAAAACAGGTAAGGAGGTAAAATAGTCATAGTATCTAAAATTTAAAATTTTAGATTGAAAATCCAAATAGCATCATACTATATAGACGGTAAGGAGGCATATCAAAGAGTATGTGAACATATGTCTCAGTCTGTTTGGAGTGCTATAAGAAAGTATAGCAAAATATAGCATATAAGAAAACTGTGTACTTTATAAACAATAGAAATTTACTTTTTACAACTCTTGAGCCAGGGAAATCTGAGATCAAGACATCAACAGATTTGGTATTTGGTGAAAACTATCATCTCACTGCAACCTCACATGTTAGAAGGGGCAAGGAAGCTCTATTGGGTCTCTTTTATAAGGATATTAATTTTGTTCAAGACGACTCTACCTTCATGAACTAATCACTTTCCAAAGTCCCCCCCTTCTAATAGAATCACCTTGGTGATTATGACTCAACATACAAATTTGGGGAGAAACATTCAGACCATAGAATCATGCTAGAGTGTTTGTCTTGTTATGAGAGAGATAGGCATATAAGTTCAAAAAGTATAAGAAAGAATTTTAAGGGAGCATAATAAAGGAGAAAGTCAGCATAATAATCTAAGATAGTAAAAACAAGTCTAACTATATCAATAGATACAATAAACATAAGTGGACAAAATTGCTAGTTTACAGATAGGTAATTTTTAGTTTGCATTTTTCTTCAAAATTTACCTCTGTGCTTTTTATAAGAGATATTGCTAAATCATGATCTTTCTTTCAATTAGCAAGGACACACAAGATCTGAATAACACTATTAACAAGACTGACCTCTCAGGCACATATAAAATTATACATCCAACAATTCAAAGAATATGCATTTTTATTAAGTACAGCAGGGAGACTTACAAACATTGATGATGTACTAGGACGTAGAGAAGTCTCAACTAATTTCAAAAATTAGTTGTCATAGCTTCCACAATGCAATTACAACAAATATTAGTGGCAAAAAAATTTATTAAGAAAAATCTCCAAATATTTGAAGAAAATTATTTTTAAACAACTTGTGTATTAATCAAGAAATCACAATGAAATCTTAAGTAAAATGTATAACTGTAAGACATGAGATAAGAAAATGCAATAAAAAATATATGCTCGTATTTCTGGTTTCTAGCTCTGGAAAACTTCAAAGAGCTGGAGGTTGCCATTTTGTTTTTGTTGTTGTTGTTGTTTTTTGTTTTTTGTTTTTGAGACGGAGTCTCGCTCTGTCGCCCAGGCTGGAGTGCAGTGGTGTGATCTCAGCTCACTGCAAGCTCCGCCTCCCGGGTTTACGCCATTCTCCTGCCTCAGTCTCCCGAGTAGCTGGGACTACAGGCGCCCGCCACCGCGCCCGG
>NW_012109719.1:373712-375828 GCF_000951045.1 Mandrillus leucophaeus | reverse complement strand
CTTGCAAACTCCGAGGCAACCACTAGGTAGATATTAATCTAACTACAGTCACACACGTCATAATGACATTTAAGTCAATGTTGGATAGCACATACAATGATGGTCCCATAAGATTATAATACCATATTTTTACTTTATCTTTTCTATGCTCAGATATGTTTAGATACACCAATATCACTGTGTTGTAATTCTTACAGTCTTTAATAAACCACAATAACGTACAGGTTTTGGTAGCCTCAAAGTAATAGCCTATACCATAAGCTTAGGTGTGTAGTAGGCTACAATATCTAGATTTGTGTATGTACACACTAAGATGTTTGCACAATGACAAAATTATCTAACAATGTATTTCTCATAATGTGTTCCTGTTGTTAAATGACACATGACTATATATCAGTAATCACTTTTAACACAAATGATCTAAATGTATTAATTAAAAGACTGAAATTGACACAGTAGATCAAGTAACAATAACCAAATATATGTTGTCTACATGAAACCCACTTTAAATATATAAACACATAGAGATTAAAAGTAAACATGATCCTTTGAAGGAGATGAGGCATTCTGGTTTTTGGAATTTTCAGCCTTTTTGCGCTGGTTTTTTCTTGTCTTTGTGGATTTATCTACCTTTGGTCTTTGGTGTTGGTGACTTTCAGATGGGGTTTTTGTGTGGACGTCCTTTTCGTTGATGTTGATGCTATTCCTTTCTGTTTGTTAGTTTTCCTTCTAACAGTCAGGTCCCTCAGCTGCAGGTCTGCTGGAGTTTGCTGGAGGTCCCCTCCAGACCTCGTTTGCCTAGGTACCACCAGCGGAAGCTGCAGAACAGCAAAGATTGCTGCCTGTTCCTTCCTCTGGAAGCTTCATTCCAGAGGCGCACCTGCCAGATGCCAGCCAAAGCTCTCCTGCATGAGGTGTCTGTTGACCCCTGCTGTGAGGTGTCTCCCAGTCAGTAGGCACAGGGGTCAGGGACCCACTTAAGGAGGCAGTCTGTCCCTTAGCAGAGCTTGAGAATGGTGCTAGGAGATCCACTGCTCTCATCAGAGCCAGCAGGCAGGATAGTTTAAGTCTGCAGAAGCTACACCCACAGCCGCCCCTTCTCCCAGGTGCTCTGTCCCAGATAGAGGGAATTTTATATATAAGCCCGTGACTGGGGATGCTGCCTTTCTTTAAGAGATGCCCTGCCCATAGAGGAGGAATCTAGAAAGGCAGTCTGGTTACAGGGGCTTTGTGGAGCTGCGGTGGACTCCAAACCAGTTCAAACTTCCTAGTGGCTTTGTTTACACTGTGAGGGAAAAGTACCTACTCAAGCCTCAGTAATGGCAGACACCCCTCCCCCTACCAAGCTCGAGCATCCCAGGTCAACTTCAGACTGCTGTGCTGACAAGGAGAATTTCAAGCCAGTGGATCTCAGCTTGCTGGGTTCTATGAGGGTGGGATCTGCTGAGCTACACCAAGTGGCTCCCTGGCTTCAGCCCCTTTCCAGGAGAGTGAATGGTTCTGTATTGCTGGTGTCCCAGGCACCACTTGGGTTTAAAAAGAAAATCTGCAGCTATCTCAGTGTCTGCACAAATAGCCACCCAGTTTTGTGCTTGCAACCCAGGGCCCTGGTGGTGGAGGCACCCAAGGGAATCTTCTGGTCTGCAGGTGGTGAAGACTGTGGGAAAAACATAGTATCTGGACCAGAATGCACCATTCTTCACGGCACAGTCCCTCATGGCTTTCCTTGGCTAGGGAAGGAAGTTTCCCTACCACTTGCACTTCCCAGGTGAGGTGATGCCCCACCCTGTTTCAGCTTGTCTTCTGTCAGCTGCACCCACTGTCTAACAAGTCACAATGACATGAGCTAGGTACCTCAGTTGGAAATGCAGAAATCACCCACCTTCTGCGTTGATCTTTTTGGGAGCTGCACACTGCAGCTGTGATAAAATCTCTCAGTAAACTAGGTATTGATGAAACATATCTCAAAATAATAAGAGCTATTTATGATAAACCCACAGCCAATATCATACTGAATGGGTGAAAGCTGGAAGCATTCCCTTTGATTTGTTTGTTTGTTTGTTTGTTTGTTTTGAGATGGAGTCTTGCTCTGTCACCCAGGCTGGAGTGCAGTGGC
>NW_012109719.1:361185-372931 GCF_000951045.1 Mandrillus leucophaeus | reverse complement strand
AGCATTGTACTTTTACCAAAACAGATATATAGACCAATGGAACAGGACAGAGGCCTCAGAAATAATGCCACGTATCTGCAACCATCTGATCTTTGACATATCTGATCAAAAAAAGCAATGGAAAAAGGATTCCCTATTTAATATATGGTGTTGGGAAAACTGGCTAGCCATATGCAGAAAATGAAAACTGGACCCCTTTCTTACACCTTATTCAAAAATTAACTCAAGATGGATTAAAGACTTAAACGTAAGACCTAACACCATAAAAACCCTAGAAGAAAACCTAGGCAATACCATTCAGGACATAGGCATGGACAAATACTTCGTGACTAAAACACAGAAAGCAATGACAACAAAAGCCCAAATTGACAAATGAGATCTAATTAAACTAAAAAGCTTCTGCACAGCAAAAGAAACTATCATCAGAGTGAACAGGTAACCTACAGAATGGGAGAAAATTTTTACAATCTATCCATCTGACAAAGAGCTACTAATATCCAGAATCTACAAGGAATTTAAACAAATGTACAAGAAAAACAAACAAACAAACAAACAATGCCATCAAAAAGTGGGTGAAGGATATGAACAGACATTTCTCAAAATAAGACATTTATGCGGCCAACAAACCTATAAAAAAAGCTCATCATCACTGGTTATTAGAGAATGCAAATCAAAACCACAATGAGATACCATCTCACGCCAATTAGAATGGAGATCATTAAAAAGTCAGGGAACAACAGATGTTAGAGAGGATGTGGAGAAATAGGAACACCTTTACCCTGTTGGTGGGAGTGTAAATTAATTCAACCTTTGTGGAAGACAGTGTGGCAATTCCTCAGGGATCTAGAACCAGAAATACCATTCGACCCAGTAAACCCATACTGGATATATACCCATAGGATTATAAATCATTCTACTATAAAGACGCATGCACATGTATGTTTATTGCAGTACTATTCCCAACAGCAAAGACTTGGAACCAACCCAAATGCTCATCAATAATTGACTGGTTAAGTAAAATGTGGCACATATACACCATGGAATACTATGCAGCTGAGAGGTGACAATGTGCTAGCAGCCCTCGCTTGCTCTCAGCCCCTCCTTGACCTCGGTGTCCACTCTGGCCACACTTGAGGAGCCCTTCAGCCCACTGCTGCACTGTGGGAGCCCCTCTCTGGGCTGGCTGAGCCAACTCCCTCTGCTTGTGGGGAGGTATGGAGGGAGACGCATGGGCAGGAATTGGGGCTGCATGCGGTGCTCATGGGTCAGCGTGAGTTCTGGGTGGGCGCGGGCTCGGTAGGCCCTGCACTCTGAGCAGCCAGCTGGTGCCACCGGTCCCAGGCAGTGAGGGGCTTAGCACCTGGGTCAGCAGCTGTGGAGGGTGCACTGGGTCCCCTAGCACTGCTGGCCCGCCCATGCTGCACTTGAATTATCACCGGGCCCCAGCTGCCTCCCTGCAGGGCAGGGCTCATGACCTGCAGCCCACCATGCCCAAATCCCACCCTGCCACCACTGCCAGTGAGCTCCCGCATGGCTTGAGTTTCCCGGATGGGCGCCACACCGGCTCCGCAGTGCCGGGTCCCATTGACTGCCCAAGGGCTGAGGAGTGTAGGCACACGGCATGGGACTGGCAGGCAGCTCTGCCCATAGTCCCAGTGCAGGATCCACTAGGTAAAGCCAGCTGGGCTCCTGAGTTGGGTGGGGACTTGGAGAACTTTTATGTCTAGCTGGTGGATTGTATATGCACAAATCAGCACTATGTGTCTAGCTTATGGTTTGTAAACACACCAATCAGCACCCTGTCTCTAGCTCAAGGTTTGTAAATGCACCCATCAATGCTGTGTCTCGCTAATCTAGTGGGGACTTGGAGAACTTTTGTGTCTAGCTAGAGGATTGTAAATACACCAATCAGCACTTTGTGTCTAGCTAAAGGATTGTAAATGCACCAATCAGCACTCTGTGTCTAGCTAAAGGATTGTAAATGCACCAATCAGCACTCTGTGTCTAGCTAAAGGTTTGTAAATGCACCAATCAGTGCTCTGTGTCTAGCTAATCTAGTGGGGACTTGGAGAACTTTTGTGTCTAGCTAAAGGATTGTAAATGCACCAATCAGCACTCTGTGTCTAGCTCAAGGTTTGTAAACACACCAATCAGCACCCTGTCAAAATAGACCAATCAGCTCTCTGTAAAATGGGCCAATAAGCTCTCTGTAAAATGGACCAATCAGCAGGATGTGGGTGGGGTTGGATAAAGGAATAAAAGCAGGCTGCCCCAGCCAGCAGTGGCAACCGGCTCTGGTCCCCTTCCATGCTGTAGAAACTTTGTTCTTTCACTCTTTGCAATAAATCTTGCTGCTGCACACTCTTTGGGTCTGTGCCACCTTTATGAGTTGTAACACTCACTGCAAAAGTCTGCAGCTTCACTCCTGAAGCTAGCGAGACCCTGAACCCTCTGGGAGGGACGAACAACTCCAGATGCACCACCTTTAAGAGCTGTAACACTCACCATGAGGATCTGCAGCTTCACTATTGAAGTCAGCGAGACCACGAACCCACCAGAAGGAAGAAACTCCCGACACATCTGAACATCTGAAGGAACAAACTCCAGACGCACCATCTTTAAGAACTGTAACACTCACTGTGAGGGTCCGTGGCTTCATTCTTGAAGTCAGCAAGACCAAGAACCCACCAATTCTGGACACACAGCCACAGGAAAGAATGAGTTTATGTCCTTTGCAGGGACACAGATGAAGCTGGAAGCCATCATTCTCAGTAAACTAACATAGGAGCAGAAATCCAAACATCACATGTTCTCACTCATAAGTGGGAGTTAAACAATGAGAACACACGGACACAGTGAGGGGAACATTACACACCGGCACCTGTTGGGGATTGGGGGGCTAAGGGAAGAGTAGCATTAGGACAAATACCTAATGTAGATGACGGGTTGATGGGTGCAGCAAACCACCATGGCATATGTTTACCTGTGTAACAAACGTGCACGTTCTGCACATGTATCCCAGAACTTGAAGTATAATTTTTTTAAAAAGTAAAGAAGTGGAGAAAAACATTCCATGGTAATAATAACCAAAACAAAGCAAGACAATCTAAATTAATTTTGGACACAGCAGACTCTAAAGCAAGGAAATTAACAGTGGTAAAAAAGGGGCATTACAAAATGATGAAGGGGTCAATTCTTAAAAAGACGTAACACTTCTTAACATAGAGGCACCAAACAGCAGAGCAGCAAACTATCTGAAGTAAAAGCTAGTAGAAATACAAGGAGAAATAAATGAATACACTATGGTACTTGGAGACTCTACATCTCTCCAGAAATGGAAAGATACAGCAGGTAAAAACAGGAAGAACATGATTGACCTTAACAACATCATCAATTAACTGGACATGATAAACATCTATAAGTTATTTCATCCAACAACAGCAGAATACACATTCTTCTTAAGCTTACATGGAACATTCACCAAGATATATCGCAGCCTAAGCCATAAAACACACCTTAACACATTTAAACTAATAGAGGTTGTAGTGACAACAATTAAATTAAGCTAGAATATAACAGAAAGATAACTGGAAACATATCAAAATATGTGGAGATTAACTACCACACTTTTAAGTAACATATGAGTCAAAAGAAATCTGAAGAAAAATTTTAAAACATTTTGAAAAAAATAAAATTAAACATACAAACGATCAAAATTTGTGAAAGGTAGCAAAATCAAAGCTTAGAGAAAGATTTATTATACTGAATGCATATATTAGAAAATAAGAAAACTCTAAAATCAATATCTAAGTTTCCACCTTGGGAAAATAAAAAAGAAAAGCAAATTAAATTTTAAGTAAGCACAAGAAAAAATAGAATAAAAATTAGGCCTGAAATCAATTAAATTACAAGCAGGAAATCAATAGAGAAAATTGACACAACCATAGGTTAATTCTTTAGAAAGATAATTGACCCAGCCAGGTTATCTAAGAAAATGAGGGAAGACACAAATTACTAATAACAGAAATAAAGGAGGGTACGTAACTACAGATCCTATATACACGAAAAGGATAATAAAGAAATATTATAAGCAATACTCTGCCTACAACTATAATAACCCATATAAAATAGACCAATATATTGAAAGACACAATCTACCCAAATTTGTACAAGAATAAATAGACAATATTAAAGGGACTATTTCTGTTTAAGAAATTGAACTGATTTTAATAACTTTCCAAAACAGAAAGAAACAGGCCTACGTGGTTTCACTGATGAATTCTACCAAATACTTAAGAATTAATTTATATCAATTCTCTACAATTTTTTTCAGAGGTTAGGAGCAGAAAAAATACTTTCTATCTCATTTATTGAGGCCAACATTACCCTAATACCAAGACCAGACAAAGATATTACAAATAAGTCCTTAAACTGATAAAATATATTTAAAAAATAAATGTACTAAAACTTGGAAATAGGCAAATGTAACCAGCCCCACTTGCATTCAGCAATGGATTTCATGATAATATAATATTTATAAGAATCAAGGAGCACAGACAAATACCAAAATAAAACACCATTTTATGCCTACTTAAATTGCAAAAATCTAGAAGTCACATAATTCCAAATGTTGGAGCGAATGTATACTCCAATTTTCATTTACATATTACTTGTGATCAAGTAAATTAATGTAGTCACTTTAAAAAGAAACAGCTTCCAGCTGTAATGACTCATACCTGTAATTCCAGCACTTTGGGAGGCCAAGGCAGACAGATTACTTGAGCCTAGGAGTTCAACACCAGCCTGGCAACAAGGTAAAACCTTATCTCTACTAAAAATACAAAAAAAAAAAAAAAAAAAAAAAAAAAAAAAAAAAAAAAAAAAAAAAAAAAAAAAAAAGTGCTGGGTGAAGTGGCATGTGTCTGTAGTTCCAGCTACTCAGGAGGTGGGAGAATCACTTGAGCCTAGGAGGTGGAGTTTGCAGTGAGCCAAGATTATGCCACTGCACTCCAGCCTGGGTAACAGAAGCCCTGTCTCAAAAAAAGGGCAGCAACTATAATGCTATTATGTTGGAACTTTCCAATTTATTGAGTTTCTATGTAACACTGTGCTAAGCACCTTATAAATATCCTGACAACTCTGAGATAAATATTATTTCAATTTATTAATTTTCTAGCTTATGGATGTCATGATCTGTGAGTTGGGTCTCTTGAAGACAACGAAATGGTTGGGTCTTGCTTCTTTATCCAACTTGCTATTCTATGCCTTTTAAGTGTGAGCATTTAACCCATTTACATTCAAGATTAATATTGATATATGAAGATTTGATTCTGTCATAGTGTTGTTAGCTGGTTATTATGTTGACTTGATTGCATAATTGCTTTATAATGTCAGTGGGCTCTGTAGTTAAGTCCATTTTTGTGGTGACAGGTATCACTCTTTCATTTCCATGTTTAGGACTCCCTTAAGCATCTCTTGTAAGACAGGTCTAATGGTAACAAATTCTTTTAGCATTTGCTCGACTGAAAAGAATATTCTTTCTTTACTTATGAAGCTTAGTTTGGCAGAATATAAAATTCTTAGTTGAAATTTCTTTTCTTTAAGGATGGTGAAATTAGGTCCCCAATCTCTTCTAGCTTGTAGAAAGATCTGTTGTTAGACTGATGGGGCCCCTTCTCTCTAGCTGCCTTCAAGGTTTTTTTCTTTCATGTTTACCTTGGAGAATCTGATGATTATGTGTCTTCTGGATGGCCATCTTGTATAGTATCTTGAAGGGATTCTTTGAATTTTTTGAGTTTGTATATTGACCTCTCTAGCAAGATTGGGAAATTTTTCACGGACTGTGTTCTCAAATACGTTTTCCAAGTTGCTTACTCTTTCTCCTTCTCTTGCAGGAATGCCAGTGAGTCACAGGTTTAGTCTCTTTACATAATCCCATATTTCTCAGAGATTTTGTTCATTAATATTTTTCTTTTAATCTTGTCTGCTTGTGTTGATTCAAAGGGGTAGTCTTCAAACTCTGAGATTCTTTCTTAAGCTTGGTCTATTTTGTTGTTAATTACTATAATTGTATTATGAAATTCCTGTAGTAAAATATTTAATTTCAGAAGTTAATTTTGATTCTTTCTTAAAATGACTATGTCATCTTTAAACTCTTGAATTGTTTTGCTGTTTTCTTTGGATTGTGTTTAAATCTTCTCCTGTATCTTGTTGAGTTTAAGTTTGAAGAGAAGAAATGACGAGCATAATGATGAGGCGTATACTAGCAGGTTCTATGTAATGTAGTTAGTTCAGTACAAAAATTGAGGAGAAGGGGTAGAAAAGAATCCAAGTATTTGATTTCTGAAAGTATTGTTTTTATTTACATGGATACATTATCAATTTGCACTTATACATTGCCACCTGCTGAGTCTGTATATGTAAGTAAGTAACAACATGTATATTTGGGTGTGTGTATGCATGTTAGCAAGTGTTAGAATCCATGGTTGCTTGACACTCAATAATTTAATCTTAAGATAATTTTTTAGAAGTAGGGGGAGGTTATTAAAGAGAGCACTTATAAAACCCTGCTTGCCATAACATCTTGAGGGTACTAATATTACAAAAATCCACATTTATTTTAGCGATATGGGATAGAGTTGAGAGCATAAGATTTGGAATCAGATTGCCTGAGTTCAGACCTTCAGTGTACACAATTACCAACTTTGAGACCTAGGAGAAGACATTTGCCACTTCTATGTCTAGGTTTTTTCATCTGAAAAGGGGAGATAATAGCATCCAGTTGATAGAATTGTGGTAAGAAAAAAATCTGTTAGCAAAAGTGAAACACTAAACCAATGTCTGGCATATATAGTAAATGCTCGATAAATGTTAGCTACTATTATTAAGGTTTCTCTCATCTTTTTTTATGCTCCTGAATTACATTTGTTTTACCATTATGTTTTCATTATCTTTCTATCTATAGAGATATCTCTAATTCATAATATTTCAAATACAGAAAATTAAGAAATCAGATAAAATGTAATTTAATGAAAGTAAAAGTCAATATATTTTCAACAACTTTTGTTAATACTTTGAAGTCCTAAACTTCATAAAAAATTAAAATACCCTTCATTTAAAAAATTTTCTTTCATCATGTTTTCATTCCTCATGAAAATGCAACAGACTTCAACTACAGGCACACAGGTCTTTACAGAATTATTGTAAAATGATTGTTGAGTTTAATATTCTTTCTCAACAACATATCAATGTTAACAACTTAAGTTAGTGAAAATACTATTTTAAATATCACTTGTAGACTTGATTAACCAATTTAGCGATGTTTCTGAAATACCAGCATTAGTGATGTCAGTCTTATCCCAGTATCTTCCTCTAGCTCTGGTCGTCTTCATTGGGCTGCAGTTAAGGTCCTTTCCATACAATGCTAATTCCCTAACTCTCAGCTTCTCCAGATATGCCATAAGGGATCACTCTGGAAATGTTATTGCTCCAGGCAATTTGCTGCCACTTTGCTGTGCACATGTAGGTGAAATCACTGAAACACTCAGTATTTCAAAATAAAAACAATTCAGTACATTATGTTACCCTTAGAATATAGAACATAATTCACTTGCATTAATCAGTACTTTTTCCTTATGTCTGCCATTCTGCCTAAATAATACTCAAATATTTCATCAGAGAAGATTTTATCAGTGATCTCAGAAAACAAATTTTATGTTCCCTGGACGAAGTTAAAAGGAACCTTTTATCACATTATTGCAATCGACTCCAATCTTGGTGGTCTTTATTCAGCTGTATATAAGACTACAAATTTGACTAAATAAAAAATGTAAAACATTTGCTAAAAGGTGACCCTTATTTATTTGTTGATTTCCTCAAGACTTCCGTATGGGGATTTAAAGGCTTTGACTTGGGTTCCAGGGTTTTCAGTTCACAATGTACATGACTTCAGGTAAATTTCTTAACTTCTCTGAGTCTTGGCTTCCCATTTAGCATTGTGCTTAGGAGTACTCCTTCCTGTTTATAAAAATGCCAGCATCATTTAACACCTTACCTGTATCATTTGATACAGTTTGTGTCAAAAGCAAAAGGCAGAATTATTACTTTTATCAGCTCACAAATGAAAAAATTAAATATCTTTTCTAAATCATCAAACAGGTCTTTGAGCCAGGTTTTTGACTATCATAGACTTCTGTTCCATGAGCCTAAATTACTTATCAGAATTTTTTTAAATGCTGTTTTTTTAAAAGAATTTTTAAATAAGACAGTATCACAAAGTGAGTCCCAAGACATTTTCTAAGTTTCTAAGTTAATTTCAAGAATTTTTAACATATTATTCATTTTGCATTTTTATTTTTAATCACATTCGTAAGTATCTCGTGATCAATCCAAAACCAAAGAGAAGCTATCAAAATATTTCTACATTTTCTACATTGATAAACTTTTAAGTATCAAAAATTTCACCAAAGAAATACTTGATCAGATTAAAAGACTGGTTGAAATGAAGGTATGAATCATTATGTTAATATTTCAATATATGCTTCAATTGAAAATCATAATTTGAAATATAATGTTCTTTTTAACAACTTGCTTTCTATACATTAAAGTTCCCTGTTTACTTATTTTAGCTCAAAAACATAAAACTTATTCTACCTTCAATCCATTGCAGTGTCTTGTTTTCTTATTCTCTGAAGATTGTGCCTCTGCTGTTTTATCCAAATGTTGATTTTGGTCCATGATTGAAATATAGATATCATATGAATATTTTCAGTTGTTGTTGATGCTTCTTTTGAAACAATCACTTATTAAGGAAGAAAAAATATAGTTTATTTTATTTTTTACAGTATATAATTTAGAAATAAGAAAAGCCACAAGGCCATCACCAATCAATCAACCATTCACTAACATTCATTCAGGGTCTACTATGTCTTGACCACTCTGCTAGATCAATGCTGGACACAAAAATAGGAAAGACAGACATAAATTCTAGCCTAAGGATATTATAACTTAATAGAAAAATAAATTTGTGGAGAGAAATTTGAAACAAATAGGTAATATAGAATCACACGCCAGATTACACGAACATTTTACATTATAGAAACTTAAATTATCTTTTCTACACACCTATATTGTAAAATTTATAAAAGCAAATATATGTTTTCTTTATCCTTATAGTTTTAAAATGTGCCAATTAGTCCCTTGCACAGAGTAGATATTCAAAATGGATACAAAAACAATATAAACAATTAAATCAGAATGGCCTCAGACAGTTTAATAAAGGAGACACCACTGGAATCAGGCTCAAAAGGCAGACAGAATTTGGATTTGTTAAAAAGAGCAAAGTATACTCCTAGTACTTCTCAGAGCAACTCTGGTATTGCTTGACTTTACCACCATCATGATGTTACTTTATTTTGATTTTGTTCATTTCTTTTCCAAGAGAAAATGTATATAGTTGAAAATGCAAATTTAAAAAAACCAAAGATTCTTCCTCTGACTCTTGTCCCCTTATCCAGAAATATAATATGCATTTTTCAGTAAGTACATAATATTTTCCTTTTCAACACAAGTCCTAGCATACCTTAAACATTATTTTCTACCTTTTTATCTTCTCTATATACTTAACTTTGTGTTAATAAAAGTCTTTCTCATTTTTCTTATGGTAGCAGGGTATTAAGTTGTCCATAATATATGTAACTGGTTCTATATTAATCAGCATTTAGGTTGTATCTAATCATTTCATATTAAAGATGTTCTTAATATATCGTGGGCCATTTTGGTTTTATGTGGCCATATCTGTAGAATAAGTTCAACAACTAGAGTTTTGGAATCAACGTATAAGGGAAATTGTTATTTTGAAAGTCATTAAGGTCCTATTTTAAAGACTAGTAAAATGACTTCACTTTTTACTTCAATTGACTCTTTTATATAGAATATAATGTGTTCTTCATGGAGTTTTAGAAATACATTCTAGTTCATATGTGTGTAAACAATACATATTTATGTATCTAAGATATCTATATAAGCAGACACAGCATAGATACATGATATTAAATAGGGCACTAATTATAAAATATGTGTGGTATATGTTATATGTACAGTTGATACTTGTTACAATAGTTATGTTTAATAAAGTTGCTGGGAACACTGAACATCTCTCCAAGGTTGTTCCTTGGAGAGATGTCAGGGTAGTTACGTGCCTGTGTGTCTCTGGTCACAATATTTTTGTAAAATGTTCAATAGAGAACTGTGTTTTCTGTATGTTTTGTTTAAAGACACTTTATTTAATACATACTCTTGATTATTAACATTGAATTAGTTGTCAATAACACTGCAGTTCAGGCTTAGAGGAAGCTTATACAGCATATGTGTCTTTTCCTCGGTTACTCTCATGCACCGGACAGCACTCAGCACCATCTTTGGGGCCCATTTGAAACATTAAACTCAGAAACACAAAACACAAAAGTGCCAAAAATGTGGCAACAAACACACTGTGAAAAGGATCTTTGTTTATCATATGTGAGCTGAAACAAGAAGACAGAGTTTCACTTTGTTCAACCTCAGTTAGGAACATGGCAGCTCAAATTTTTCACCACTTTGCACACGCATGTGAATGCCCATGAAAGCCCAGCAGTATTGATTTTGATGTCACAAAGGAATTTTAGTGAGTAGATAAATTTTCTTACATAGAATTTGTGAATAATGCGGCTCGACTCCATATTTCATTCACTAATTTATTCAACAAGGGCTTATTGATTCTGAATAATATAAATATTATAATACATATTTAAGGGATAGTGCATAAATGTGGAAGCAATAAATAGGATATTATCACTTATGTATATGTGAGTATATATAAACATATGGTTGAATACAGAAACCCATATATGTGTACCTCTAAGTGAACTCCAATTATTACATTTTGTGTGTGTGTGTGTTTTATGCATGCCTGTACCTGGGTCGGGTTTCTGGGTTCAGTGAGTGAGGAAAAAGTCAATGACTGGGTAGTCTCAAGGTAGTAAGCTGTCCTTTGATAAATTTCACCCCACTTTTTCCATGAATATCTGTTTCTATTTCTTTCTTCATAATTTAAATATTAGGAAATCCTTTTTTTTAAAAAAATTATGTAATAGCAAATATCTTTGTATGACTTGCAAGGTGGATACTCTTCCCTTAGTTTTAGGCTTTTATTTTCTCTCTACTAACAAATATTCTTGAAGTCTTGAAGGCTATTGTCCCACCACTCCAAACCTGGTTTATTTCAATTGATTAACTTCTGTTTGTCCTGTCTCCCACCTTTCTTTCTATCCTATGTATTTATCCTAAGAATCTTTCAAAGATCCCTTTAACCACACAAAATAAAATTCATAGTTTCTATTTGAGGGTCTTCACAACCTAAACCAAGCCCGTGATTTTAGAACCATTCTCAAAATACCCATAGCACCTGCAGACACATCGAACTACAGTCCCAAGAAGAAAGCTTTCTGCCCTCCTGTATGTTTCTTTCAATCCTGAATGTCCTTTTCCATCTCTTGGTTGTAATGCTGATCCAAATTGTACCTCTTCAATATTTTCATACTTACCTCCTGTTGATATTATCTCTCACCCTGCTGTGCCAGTGGAGAATATACCTAAAGTCATTACTTTTCTTTGTATTTCCCCTACTTTCCCAGACAACTATTCCACATCTCTCTCCTAGATCTTCAGATAAAATATGGAGAAAAAAAAGGTGGACACTTTGTTCCTC
>NW_012109719.1:335720-361135 GCF_000951045.1 Mandrillus leucophaeus | reverse complement strand
GCATGTGAATGCCCATGAAAGCCCAGCAGTATTGATTTTGATGTCACAAAGGAATTTTAGTGAGTAGATAAATTTTCTTACATAGAATTTGTGAATAATGCGGCTCGACTCCATATTTCATTCACTAATTTATTCAACAAGGGCTTATTGATTCTGAATAATATAAATATTATAATACATATTTAAGGGATAGTGCATAAATGTGGAAGCAATAAATAGGATATTATCACTTATGTATATGTGAGTATATATAAACATATGGTTGAATACAGAAACCCATATATGTGTACCTCTAAGTGAACTCCAATTATTACATTTTGTGTGTGTGTGTGTTTTATGCATGCCTGTACCTGGGTCGGGTTTCTGGGTTCAGTGAGTGAGGAAAAAGTCAATGACTGGGTAGTCTCAAGGTAGTAAGCTGTCCTTTGATAAATTTCACCCCACTTTTTCCATGAATATCTGTTTCTATTTCTTTCTTCATAATTTAAATATTAGGAAATCCTTTTTTTTAAAAAAATTATGTAATAGCAAATATCTTTGTATGACTTGCAAGGTGGATACTCTTCCCTTAGTTTTAGGCTTTTATTTTCTCTCTACTAACAAATATTCTTGAAGTCTTGAAGGCTATTGTCCCACCACTCCAAACCTGGTTTATTTCAATTGATTAACTTCTGTTTGTCCTGTCTCCCACCTTTCTTTCTATCCTATGTATTTATCCTAAGAATCTTTCAAAGATCCCTTTAACCACACAAAATAAAATTCATAGTTTCTATTTGAGGGTCTTCACAACCTAAACCAAGCCCGTGATTTTAGAACCATTCTCAAAATACCCATAGCACCTGCAGACACATCAAACTACAGTCCCAAGAAGAAAGCTTTCTGCCCTCCTGTATGTTTCTTTCAATCCTGAATGTCCTTTTCCATCTCTTGGTTGTAATGCTGATCCAAATTGTACCTCTTCAATATTTTCATACTTACCTCCTGTTGATATTATCTCTCACCCTGCTGTGCCAGTGGAGAATATACCTAAAGTCATTACTTTTCTTTGTATTTCCCCTACTTTCCCAGACAACTATTCCACATCTCTCTCCTAGATCTTCAGATAAAATATGGAGAAAAAAAAGGTGGACACTTTGTTCCTCTCATCACCAAAATGTTAAATAAGTGACTACAAAGTAACTAGAAAGTTGGAATACTAATTTAGGCTTGACTAAATGCCACACTTTCTAATTCACCTTGACATTTAACATATGTTTCTCTGAACATATTTTTTTGTCTTAAACTTCAAATGATTTACATAAATGAATTTTGAGGGCACCGTTTGTTTATAAGATAGATAGAGCCATAGGCATTTGGATTTAGTATTGCATGTCTTTCCTGAATAATTCAGTTCTTCCAAATCTGATAGGAGTAGGGTGCAGGGCAGAATCTTATCAGCCTCTACTTATCTGTGTCAAGCTTTTAATACTTAATGAGTTATAGAAAACTAGTTTAGGCAAAGTGACCCAATTTCTACCATGTACCTATGCAACTGAGGAGCAAAAAGGAAAAACAGCATTTGCTAATTTCTTAGACCTTTTATAGGGGAGACATCCCCCATCTCCACCTTACTTTCACAATAAAAACAATTGTCTTACCAAGGCAGACACTTTTCTGAATTGGAGAAGGGAATTAATACTTATCGAGGCCTTAGTTCATGCCAAAAACTGTGCTGAGAACACTTTTTGCTTATTTAATTGGAGATAAATTATCTAGAAAATGTATTTCCCTTCACCCTGTATCAAACTTAAGTTGAAATAAGGAAGTTGAGGTGGTTATGTGACTTTGAGACACCTATTTTTTTTATGTTTGCCAGTTCACTCTTCCCTCTACTCCCACCCTTGGCCGCCTTCATCCAGCTAAGAAGACATCAAAGAAATAAGGAGTCTAGTGTGATCAGTCAATGTAGTTGATAAAAATAATTATCCTGTAGCATATTTTAAGAAGGTAACTAGAGCTTCATTTTTGTGACTTGATTTTTATTTGTTGAGAAATTAATAAGACCAAGATTTGAAACTTTATATTTAAATATATAAAGGTATTATTTTCTCTACTTTATTTTTACCAGTATAAAAATCTGAGGCTCTTCTACTCCCAGAAGGAGTATTTACTATGTTTTGAGAACTCAGAATGTAAGCATGTGGGAGACACAGAGCATAACATTTGTAATATTTATCAAGACCATCAAAATCTTTTTCCATGAAATTAGTGAAAATTTCTTACATAAAATATACGTTAAAATTAGAGAATCTCAATGGTTCTTACCTGGACTTAGAATCCTACAGCAACTGCAACAAGTCCACCCTTTATTCCTCTTAAAATAGTTGGCTTTTTGAAAACAAGTCCAGTGATGATTAACCATCTTATTATGTCATTGCTCTAGTCAAACAGATAAAACCTAGTTAGTTTTAAGAGTTCACCCCAGCTGCCAATATTTAAAGATTATATTTCTCGGAATTCTCACATTATTTTATGTTAATCTTAACAAGTCAACCTTACTTTTGGGAATGGCTTTTACTTGTTTATTCAATCAAGTTGGTGGCATAAGATTTTTTTCTTTAAAAATACGAATACAATAAATTATTCAAGGTACTCAAAACTTTCAAATAGGAAATAATTTAAGACACATAAAAATATTCTTACAGGTTACACTGGCATTTACAAATTAAAATATACCCTCTTTGCTTGGTACATAGGTATGGTTCTAATATGGTATATATGGAGACTGGATATACCATCTGGAATAGGAAAGTCCAAATTAACTGCAATACCATTTTTCTGAATGACAAAAATTAAGACTGCTTTGTACGATAGATTCTTTACATCAAAACCTGAAAGAATTATTAATACCACAGTTTCCTTTTATTGACTTGACTTTTGGAGAAAGGAAGAGCTTAACTCAGTTAAAGTTTTCTTGAGTAGAGATGAAGTTTAATTAATTCAATAACTCAAACATTTTAGACTCCCATATACTTCAGACATTAAGCTCTCTTCTGAAATAAAGTACAGACCCTTCTCTCACATAAACATATATACTTCAGAAAAGTGTGAAGATATGTGTGTGTATATACACACAAACATACATGTATACATATATACACACATTTAGACACATATATACACATATATATGTGGTAATGTGAGGATGCATATATGAGAATATGGTTACTCCTTATCATTCATGGGACATTTGTTGATATGGTTGCAGCAAAATGTATTTGATGTCTGTGTCACAGTCATCTGATTGATTAGTTCTATTCTTGGTTAATTATTGAGAGTATTGGAATCATGAGACAAACTAAAGAGTGTAGAGGGGAAGAATGATTGTGCAAAACTGAGAAATGTAGACCCAAGGCCAAAACATTAGAGTAAGGCTTCCAAATACTCTGCTGAGTAAGAATCTACTGGCGAGTTGTCAAAATAGCAATCCAGTCCCATACCCAGCAGACTCTGGCTCAGGAGACCAAAGATTATGCCTTTTAAATAAGCACTTTGAAAAATTTTCACGTACTGCCAGATTTGGATATCATAGCAGGAATGCAGAACATTTTCCATCATTTTTATGGACTTCCTTTTATTCACAATGGGAATACAGTTTGGGTTTTCTCAGGATAATGGTTTTCTCCTCAGACACCTATTTCATTGAAAACACATCAACATGTTTGGAGACTAATATATATATTATATACAATGAAGATAAAACAGTACAAACTAACAACCTTTTTAATCCTAAGCTAAAGGTGCCAGTTGTAAAATTCTTCAATATTTTCAGAAATCAAAGAGCATTCTCTGTGCCCCTTTTCTCTTCCTAATTGTGTAAATAATTAGACTGCTCATTTTGTGGGATCATGGAAAAACAAGAGTACACCAGGGGAAAGATGTTGTGAAACATCTTTCAAGATCAATATTATGCTAACAGTCATGCATCAATTAGATGACAAAAATGATTGAAAGAATCAGCTGAATTTTTTGCAGGAACAACTATCACAGCTCTGATGAAATATCATGCCCTTTGAAGTCTGAAAGACTTAAATGCCAATATGTCTCTGCTACGTACCAGCAGTATAAACATCAGTAAGTTATTTACCATTTCTGAGCATCAGTGCGCTCATCTATAAAGTAGGAAGTCAATATTTGGAATAAAGATTTAGTGTATGTAAAGTGCCTTACATAATGCCTGGCACATTATAGATTCAATACCTAATTAGACTAATTGTATGAGATTTGCATATTATATATTTTTAAAGCAGTTAATTTATATTAAATGAGTACAAATAAAATCTCTGAGATCTGTATCCTGTAGATATGTCCAATAGGTTTTAGCCCCAGAGTTCTCATGTGTGTACCACAGGCACACCTCAAGAGGGAACCATCAGGCTCAGAGCAGATCCGCCAGTACCTGACCATTTCAGTTCCGTTGGTGCTGATTAAGAGACAGCTCCAGAAAGCTACACTCTCCTGGAAAGAACCCCTATTCTACATATTATTCTCCAAACATGTTTCTGTACCCACCAATGCTCAAAGCTCTGGCATCATCAAGACCAATATTACCATGGCAATTATCTCTCTTATGTTAGTGACCACTAAAAGAAGGTAAGGATTCCCTGATGACTCATCACCACTTCTCTAATCCCCATAAGGCTCTGCACATTCCTATTTTTGCCCTCATCTTCTCTCTCGCTCCCAATCCTGGACTGAAATTCTTCTCTTGAGTTTTCTGGAACTCATCACTAATCATGACTGAAACTCCCCTTACCTTTACCTCTTCTCCAAGTTATTTTGCTTCACTTCTGGCTTGAACTTAAAAATTGGTCTTCCCTGAGACACTCCTCTCCCACAGCAGTGATACACAGGGGTTGCCTTATCCCCCATATTGCTGCAAACCAGATGGACTGGTTTCCAATCTGCCTCACTTTGCTAGTTCCTTTACATTTCCCCACCCTTTACACTCATAATCCACAGTTTTGGATCTCATATTAAAAGACTCTATCACTTATTCTTCTTATTGAAATCATCTATCAACCCTCAGTCATTCCCACTCATTTCATGACAATTTTAGCTCTCGATTCAAAGCCATTCTCTCAAAATGCTACTACGATTTTAATTATTCATGATTGTGATGACCATGAACAGAATCTTTTTAATTCTCTCTGTTTTTTTTTTTTTTAATTTTTAGCCTTCTGCTCAATGATCTTGGCTTCTACCTACTGCTATGGGCATATCCTAGACTTCACACCACTGTAATCTCTCCATAATATCAAAGATTGGAGGACCACTCTTTATCATTCCTAGCTCACACTCAGTAACACCCTAGATCCACATGCTTCCACTGACCAGGATATATAACTTACAATTTGATTTTGCCGGAGATTTCACTGTTCCTTATCTATACATCTGGGTTAATTTAATGGTCATGGTAATCACTCTCTTCTATATAATTTCATGTAATTTTGACTATTTTGCATTATTTTAATTGCATGTGAAAGCCACAATCTTGATGAAATTTAACTCTCAAATAACTGCACATTTCCCTCATGAAGCTAAATGTAACTGAGGAAAATCTCTCAACCATGCTGACTTTAAACGTGTGATTAGGAAGCCCAAATGGACCTTTTATTTTGCCAAGAAGTCGTTTACATCATTTTGCATTCTGAGTATTTTGTGCCTTCATCTTTTTTTTTTTTTTTTGAAATTCTAATACATCTCTTCCCCACCTTCAGCTGATGACCTATTTGACTGAAAAATAAATAAATAAATAAAGAAGAAACTTCAAAAGCTTCCTTGACCATACTTATCTACATAAAGCCCCAGTATCACATGGTCTACCTTCATGAATTACCCAAGTTTAAGCTAAGGCCAATCTCCACTTACATATGACATTGACTCTTCCCCTTGTGTTTTTAAGGATATCACCATCCTCTTTTTAAAGAAATGTTTCCATCAGCATGTAAGCATGCCGTCACTTTTTCATCTTCCAAAAATCTTTCGATCCCATTTTTTCCTAATATTGCCCTATTTCTGTGTTATTTTTACAGAGAAATAGCGTGTTTAATTATTGCTTTCAATCTCTCTCTTTCCATTCTCCTTGAGCACACTCTTATCAGGTTTTTGCCCCCCAAAATTTCCACTGAAACTACTTTTCCTAAGTCATAAATTACCTAAATGCTACATCTAATAGTCCTCATCTAACTTGAGCTATTAGCAGCAATTTTCAGAACTGAGAATTCCCTCCGTAAGCAAAACTTTGCAGGACACTATCCTTTGTGGTTTGCCTTCTAACTCACTGACTTACCTATTTACACCTCATTTACTCTAAATTCTTTATCTTTGTCTTCCAAATTAAAGCATGTCAGAAAATAACCTTATTGTGTGTGTTTGTGACTTCATCTATTCTCATATCTTTAAATCCTATCCATATGTTGATAATTCCAAAATTTTTTCTCCAGCCAAGTTACTCATGAACTCCAGATTTATCCACTGACTTCTCACCATCTTCCTATATATCTCTAATAGGCATCTTACACTTAAGATTTTCTAACCTGGTATCTTTGTCTTCCCTTCCCAAACCTCTCCTCTTATAATAATCCCCATTTCCAAGGATTATTGTCCAGGGAAGACAATAATCCCCATACATTGTAATTCTATCATTCCAGTTGCACACATGCGTGCACATGCACACACACACAATATTAGAATCATTCTTCTCTATTTCTCACACTCATATTAGGCTCTAATTTCAAAATATACCCAGAATCTGATGATTTTTCGCCTCCTCCACAACTTTCAGGATGGTCCTAAATTATTGCAGTACCCTCATACTTGCATCTCGGCTTTTCTCCTGACCACTCACAGCCCCTCTTCCCCAACCTCATTCCCCTGTGTAAATCTTAACACATCAGTGAGGGTCATACCATGTCACATTTGAGCTTTGCTCAAATCCCCCATTGGCTTCACAGATCAACTCAAAAATCAAAAGAACAGCTTTAAGGCCTCATAAGTTATACATCCTCTACTGAGGATCTTTGTTCCTAGTTTTCTTTCTGTCTGGAATGTTCTTTCCCTATAGCTGCATAGCTTACGCCTTCACCATATTCTAGTACCCACACAAATGACCCTTTTTCAGCGAGGTCTTCTCTAACAGTTTTTTAATATTACTCCCTTTGGTACTCAATTATTATTCTCTCATCATCATACTATAAATTTTACTCACATGTTTTGTTTACTGCCAGCCTTCCTTTGTCTCAACAACCATTAAGTTATGCTGCAGAGGAATCTCCAGACGAACAAAGATAGGTTTTTGTTTTCCTTGTTCACTGCTGTATACTCAGTTCCAAGAATAGTGTCTCATACCTAGAAGACACTCAATAAATATGTTTTAAATAAATAAATGAAATATCTATTTTAAAAATGCATACCAATGAACTGATGTTAAAAACAAACACTTAATCTGCAATAGTATTTTTAAATGGTAAGAAAGATGACAGTAATTGTATGTGAAGCAGTTATTCAATCATCAATACATGTGATACAAATAAGCAGTCAACATTTATTTTGTTTAAAGAGTCAAACTTGACCATGAAGCAAGCTACATGATTCTTCCTTTTACTTGAAATGTTTTATCTACAGACGTCCACTTTTTGTTTCAATTGTTTTTCTGCTCAATTATTATTGCTTTGCAGATGCTCGCCCTGACCTACTTAAAAATATAACATTTGTAAATTTCTACTTTCTTGCCCTAACCCCCATCTCTTAAAATTACATGATATTATGAAATATGTTTGTATATTGTCTTTTCTTCCGTAAATATGATCAACAAAAGATCAGGAACTTCATCTTTTTTCATCAGTCATCAGATTCTAGTATAGTGCTTAGCATATTACCACGAAGAATAAATCATTATACATAGAAAATAAATTATTATTATAATAACTTAATATTAAAATAAATTAAGATACTTAATGTATTATAGGAACTTAACCTTCATTAATATTAATTTATTATAATAAATTTAGCTTTATTATAATAAAGTTCATTGTAACTTAATATTACAATAAATTATTATTATAGAAAATAAATACATTGAATAAATGAATCAGCTATGCCTTCAAAAATCTCTCCATTATCAACTTCATGAATTCTGAACATGTCTGGCACAAAGAAAGAGATCTGGTATCTCTTCTATCTTAGCCATTAATCCTCTATCCCAGTGGCCTTCAATGTGAGATATTCACTCAGAAATATGAGGCAGCTTTCAGAAGGATGGGAAAGCACAGATAAAGGTTTTCAAAAAATTCAGTTTTGTTTATCTTTTCAAAGAACCAGGTTTTTGTTTCATTTATCTTTTGTATATTTTTTGTTTCAATTTCATTTAGTTCTGCTCTGATCTTTGTTATTTCTTTTCTTCCACTAGGCTTGAGTTTGGTTTGTCCTTGTTTCTCTAGTTCCTTGAGGTGTGATGTTATATTGTCTATTCGTGCTCTTTCAGACTTTTTGATGTAGGCATTTAATGCTATGTGCTTTCCTGTTAACACCACTTTTGCTGTATTCCAGAGGTTTTGTTAGTTTGCATCACTATTATTATTCAGTTCAAAGAATTTTTAAATTTCCATCTTAATTTCATTGTTGACCCAAAGGTTATTCAGGAGTAGATTATTTGATTTCCATGTATGTGCATGGCTTTGAGAGTTCATTTTGGAGATGATTTAGAATTGTATTCCACTGTGAACTGAGAGAGTACTTGATATAATTTTGATTTTTCTAAATTCATTGAGACTTTCTTTGTGTCCTATCATATTGTCTATTTTGGCGAATGTTCCATGTGCTGATGAATAAAACGTATATTCTGCAGTTGTTGGGTAGAATGTTCTCTAAATATCCGTTAAGTCTGTTTGTTCTAGGGTATAGTTTAAGTCCATTGTTTCTTTGTTTATTTTCTGTCTTGATGACCTGTCTAGTGCTGTTAGTGAAGTATTGAAGTTTCCCAATATTATTGGATTGCTATCCACCTCATTTCTTAGGTCTAGTAGTAATTCTTTTATAAAATTTTGGAAGTTCCAGTGTTAGGTGAATGCATACTTTTTTGATTGTAATATTTTCCTGTTGGGCTATTTCTTTTATCATTATATAATGTCTCTTTTTGTCTTTTTTAACTGTGGCTGCTTTAAAGTCTATTTTGTCTGACATAAGAATAAGTACCTCTGCTCACTTTTGGTGTCCATTTGCATGGAACATCTCTTTTCATCCTTTTACCTGAAGTTTATGTGAATCCTTATGCATTAGGTGAGTCTCTTTAAGACAGCAGATACTTGGTTGGTGAATTCTTATCCATCCTGCCATTCTGCATCTTTTAAGTAGAGCATTTGGGCCATTTACATTCAACATTAGTATTAAGATGTGAGGTACTATTCTATTCATCATGCTAGTTGCTGCTTGAATATGTTATTTTTTCTTTATTGTGTATTGTTTTATAGACCCTGTGAGATTTATGCTTTACATAGGTTCTATTTTGGTGTATTTTGAGGTTTTGTTTCAAGGTTTAAAACGTCTTATTGGCATTTCTTGTAGAAATGGCTTGGTAGTAGCAGATTCTCTCAGCATTTGTTTGGATAAGACTTTAACTTTTCTTTATTTATAGAGCTTAGTTTTGCTGGGTACAAAATTCTAGGCTGATAATTATTTTGTTTAAAGAAGCTAAAGATAGAATCCCAATTCCCTCTAGCTTATAGGGTTTCTGCTGAAAAATCTGCCGTTAATCTGATAGGTCTTCCATTATGGGTTACCTGATGCTTTTACCTCACAGTTCTTGAGATTCTTTCCTTTGTCTTCACTTTATGCAACCTGATGACTATGTGCCTAGGTGATGATGTTTTTGTGATAAATTTCCAAGGTTTTCTTTGAGCTTTTTGTATTTGGATGTCTGGATCTCTATCAAGGCCAGGAAAGTTTTCCACAATTATTTCCTCAAATAAATTTTCAACACATTTATATTTTCCTTCTTCCTCAGGAACACTTATTATTTTTAGGTTTGGTCATTTAACATAATCCCAAACTTCTTGAGGGCTGTTCATTTTTTAATCTTTTATATTTGTCTTTATCAGATTGGGTTAATTCAAAAGTCTTATTTTCAAGCTCTAAATTTACTTCTTTTACTTGTTTAGTTCTATTTTTGAAACTTTCCATGTATTTTGCATTTCTCTAAGTGTATCTTTAATTTTCAGAAGTGGTGATTGTTTTTTATGTATGTTATCTATTTCTCTAGAGAGTTTTTCATCCATATCTTATAATTTTTAAAATTTTTTTAAGCTGATTTACATCTTTCTCTGGTGCCTCCTTGAGTAGCTTAATAATCAACCTTCTGAATTCTTTTTCTGGCAATTCACATTTGCTTGCTTTGGATGCTGATGAGCTAGTGTGATCTTTTGGGTTGTTATAGAAACTTGTTTTTTATATTTAATGTGTTGTAAAAATTATTAGGCAGCTATAGATATCTAGTGTGTCAAGACGATCTCAGAAGGCTTGCAGTCAACAGAACAGGGAACACATTTTTAGAGGTCTAAGGCAGATGAGCAAGATGATCCAAGCAGGTCACAGCTGGAATTTCGGGAGACACTTAATTAGCAGGAGTTGAGGACAGGAGAATGCTGTTACTGCAAAGAAAATCTGAGGTATTGTGGTTGGTCTTTGTTATATCATATGAGAATATATGACTTCAGAATTCTATGAGAAAGTTGAAATTTTCAGAAAACCTCTTTATCTTGTTTTCTACATTATTGATCATATATCAGAAAACTGAGCACTAATTAGTATTTCTGCTACAGTAAACCAAAGCCACATTGGTGCTATTCAAGAGGACACACACTTTTTAGCATTGAGTATAAAAAGTATTATTCTAGACTTGAGCCCAAGAGAACCAGAGAGAGTTGAGAAAAGAAAAGTTTCTACCATACAAAATATTTTAAAGGACTCTATCATAAATTCCTGTCAAAATAGCATACATGCCATCTACAATCAGATATATAAAAATGAACAAACAGTGAGATACCATTTTGCAATAAATTATTGAATACTGGAAAAACCCTATGTCTGATAAATATGAATAAGCAGGGACAATCTGTATGGAAAAACCATTTTGGTAAAATCTTTTTGAAAAGAAACTTGAAAAGTGAACTTCAAAAAGCTTACACTCCTTGATTCAGTAATTTTGGTTCCAAGATGATATACTGTAGAAAACTACAGATGTATTCAAATAATTACATAAAAAGATGTTTATTACAGTATTGTCTATACTTTGATAAAAACTATTATGACAGACACAATGCATTGAATGATTATAATGTTTCTGACATTGTGCTTGGTGATTGAGCCTGAGGAGGGGAAATAAAGGGGAGAGAAAAGAGGGGAAAAAGATAATAGAACAGAAGTAATAGAGCATTGCCTACTCCCTCTATTTCCTAAAAGTCTGATGATTTGGTACTTTAGGATTTGAAAAAAGCTAGTTTAAAAGTGAAAGAGGCTGGATGCAGAGGCTCACGTCTGTAATCCCAGCACTTTGAGAGGCTGAGGTGTGCAGATCACGAGGTCAAGAGTTTGAGACCAGTCGAAACCTCATCTCCACTAAAAATACAAAAATTATCTGTGTGTGGTGGTGACGCCTGTAGTCCTAGCTACTCGGGAGGCTGAGGCAGAAGAATCACTTGAACTTGGAAGTTGGAGGTTGCAGTGAGCCAAGATTATGCCACAGCACTCTAGCCTGGGTGACAGAGTGAGACTCCATCTCAAAAAAAAAGTAGAACAACCTGATACATAATTCAATAATTTGCATATTGATATATTTTCTATATCAAATAAGAATAACTGGTACAATATGCTTTTAAAATTCTACAGGGACATATCTATGTTCAAAGACAATATAAGCATTGTCCTTGACATCTGGTTTTCCAGAAATTAAACAGAAGCATAAAGGAGTAAACAGAACTGAATTCACAGGCTGAATGCACAGGCTCTAAGTCTATAAATGGGCAATGGTTTCTGGGATATCAATTTCCAAAGAGAAAATAATGTATCTATATGGAATGAAGAGATTAATCCAGATTCATGATTTCAATCTAATTAATGAGATAGAACACCTTGTACCGTGTTGAGTCGTGTTCCTCAAAATATTCATATTCATTCAGAAGTTCACGATATTACCTTATTTGAAAACAAGGTCTTTGCAAATGGAATTAGTTAAAAGTTAAAATGAGGTTATGCTGGATTATAGTATGACTTAACTCTTATCACCAATGTCTTTTCTATATAACAGAAATGATTGATAATAAAATAAACTTTTAAAAATAAAAAGCAGAATTTAATAAATAGACTGTACTATAGAGGTAACAAAAAATAAAACACTATGTTTTTGAAAAGGTAAAACATAATAACAATAAAAATAATCTAGAAAGAAAAGTAAAGAGAGAGAGGAAGCACAAATAAACACTTTTAAGAATAAAAAGGCAAGGAGGGGCCAAGATGGCCGAATAGAAACAGCTTTGGTCTGCAGCTCCCAGTGAGATCAGCGCAGAAGACAGGTGATCCCTGCATTTCCAACCTAGGTACCCAGCTCATCTCATTGCAACTGGTTGGGCAATGGATGCAACTCCCGGAGAGTGAGCAGAAGCAGGGTGGGGTGTCACTTCACTGGGAAGTGCACAGAGCCGGGAACCTCTCTCTCCCAGCCAAGGAAGCGGTTAGGGACAGTGCTACCCACCCTGGATACTACACTTTTCCCACAGATTTTTGCAGTCTGCAGATCAAGACATTCCCTCATGAGCCTACACCACCAGGGCCCTGGGTTTCAAGCACAAAACTGGGTGGCCGTTTGGACAGGCACTGAGCTGCAGGAGTTTTTGTACTCCAGCAGAACCTAGAACTCCAGTGAGACAGGAGAACCACCCAGTCTCCTGGAAAGAGAGCTGAAACCAGGGAGCCAAGTGGTCTCACACAGTGGGTTCCCCTCCCATGGAACCCAGCAAGCTAAGAACCACTAGCTTGAAATTCTCACTTCCAGCACAGCAGTCTGGAGATCCCTGGGATGATAGAGCTTGGTTGGGGGTGGGGCGACCGTCATTACTGTGGGTTTAGTAGGCAGTTTTTCCCTGACAGTGCTAAGCAAACCGGGAAGTTTGCATTGGGCAGAATTTCCCACAGCATAGCAAAGCAACTGTGGCCAGACTGCTTCTCTAGCTTCCTCCTCACAGGGCAGGGCATCTCTGCAAGAAACGCAGCAGCTGCTGTCAGGGGCTTACAGACAAAATTAATCATTCCAGCCTACCGGCTCTGATCCTGACAAGGGGAATTCTCCCAGCACGTGCACAAGCTCTGCTAACAGACAGCCTCCTCAACTGGGTCCCTGACGTCCATGCCCCCTGAATGGGAGAGACCTACCAACAGGGATTGCCAGACACCTCATACAGGAGAGGTCTGGCTGGCATCAGGCCAGTGCCCCTCTAGGATGAAGCTTCTGGAGGAAGCAGCAGGCAACAATCTTTGCCGTTCTGCAGCCTCCACTGGTGATACCCAGGTGAACAGGGTCTGGAGTTTGCCTCCAGCAAACTTCAGCAGACCTGTAGAAGAGGGGCCTGACTGTTAGAAGAAAAACTAAAAAACAGAAAGCAATAACAAAAACAACATCTACAAAAAAGACCTGCCCACAAAAATCCCATCCAAAGGTCAACAGACTCAAAGATCAAAGGCTTGCCCACAAAAACCCCATCCAAAGGTCAACGGCCTCAAAGATCAAAGGTAAATGAATCCATGAGGGTGAGGAAAAACCAGTGAAAAAACACTGAAAATTCCAAAAGCCAGACTGCTTCTTCTCCAAAGGATCACAACACTACTGCAGCAAGGACACAAATCTGGACGAAGAATGAGATTGATGAATTGACAGAACTAGGCCATAGAAGGTGGATAATAAAAAAACTCCTCTGATCTAAAGGAACATGTTCTAATCCCATTCAAGAAAGCTAAGAACCTTAATAAAACGTTACACAAAATTTCAACTAGAATAACCAGTTTAGAGAGGAATATAAATGATCTGATCTAGCTGAAAAGCACAGCAAGAGAGCTTCGTGAAGCATATGCAAGCATCAATAGCTGAATTGATCAAGCGGAAGAAAGGCTATCTGAGATTGAAGACTGCCATGCAGAAATAAGGCACACAGACAAAATTAAAGAAGAAAAAATGAAAAGGAATGAGCGAAGCTTCCAAGAAATATGAGACTATGTGAAAAGACCAAACCTATGATTAATTGGTGTACCTGAAAGTGACGGGGAGAATGGAACCAAGTGATGGGGAGAATGGAACCAAACTGGAAAACACACTTCAGGATATTATCCAGAAGAACTTACCCAAGCAAGCAAGACAGGCCAACATTCAAATTCAGGAAAGACAGAGAACACCAGTAAGATACTCCACGAGAAGATCAACCCCAAGACACATAATCACCAGATTCTCCAAGGTCAAAATAAAGGAAAAAATGTTGAGGGCGGCCAGAGAGAAAGGTCAGGTCACCTACAA
Source organism: Mandrillus leucophaeus (assembly GCF_000951045.1). Lineage (NCBI taxonomy): Eukaryota > Metazoa > Chordata > Mammalia > Primates > Cercopithecidae > Mandrillus > Mandrillus leucophaeus. Next base: position 346,542 of record NW_012109719.1, on the reverse strand, counting down.
AGGGAAGTCCATCAGACTAACAGTGAATGTCTCAGCAGAAACCCTACAAGCCAGAAGAGAGTGGGGGCCAATATTCAACATTCTTAAAGAAAAGAATTTTCTACCCAGAATTTCAAATAAAGCCAAACTAAGCTTCATAAGCAAAGAAGAAATAAAATCCTTTCCACACAAGCAAAATGCTAAAGAATTTTGTCACCACCTGGCCTGCCTTGCAAGAGCTCCTGAAAGAAGCACTAAATATGGAAAAGAAACTGGTACTAGCCACTGCAAAAACAACCAAACATAAAGACTAATGACACCATGAATAAATCGCATCAACTAGTGTGCAAAATAACCAGCTAGCATCATGATGACAGGAACAAATTAACACATAACAACATTAACCTTAAATGTAAATGGACTAAATGCCCCAATTAAAAGGCACAGACTGGCAAATTGGATAAAGAGTCAAGACCAATCAGTGTGCTGTATTCAGAAGGCCCATCTCATGTGCAAAGACACACACAGGCTCAAAATAAAGGGATGGAAAAATATTTACCAAGCAAATAAAAAGCAAAAAAAAAAAAAAAAAAAAAGAAGCAGGGGTTACAATCCTACTCTCTGAAAAAACAGACTTTAAACCAACAAAGATCAAAAAAGACAATGAATAAATAAATATACACAGAAAAGAATTACAGAACAACAAGTAAAAGTATGTTAATTTCAAATCCTATGAAAATGTGATAAGTCACTAACTAATCAGAGTTTTTTGCTATGCTTTTAATGCAGGTCTTGGTGAGATATGATGACTGCAGACTGATGAAGAGGAATAACAAAATCCAGTCCTTACTGATGTAATTAATAATAGAGGCAAATATAAGACTGTCTCCTTTGCTACTGGCTACGATTCAGTGGTTACCCCTTAGGCCAATGAGATATTGGCAGAGGCTGCTAATTAGGAAGGAATTTCCTTCCGAAATAAAACAACAAAGCTTTCTGAGAAGACATTTTTCTTTTTCTCTTCTGAACTGGTGATACTAGCCATGGGAAGCAGTAGTCACCTTGCAGTCATGAGGGAACAAGCCTAGGGAAGAAAGACAACACAGGAAGGGTAGCGGAGCTGGGAGGCTGCTGGAGGGTCATTACCCAAGGCAGAACTAAATATCTGCATCGACAGGGGCAGGAGTAGGTGTTGTGGAGTTTTATGCTTCTAGGTCTTTTTTTTTCCCTTTTTCTTTTAGAGACAAGTTCTCTCTCCAGCACCGAGGCTAGAGTGCAGTGGTATGATCGTAGTTTATTGTAGCCTTGAACTCCTGTGCTCATAAGATTATAAAATTTAAGGGAAGGCCTTTATAAGACAATAATTCGAAATTATAAATAAAAATGAGCATATGAAGCAAATATTTACTTAGAATGAGAAAAAAGTTACAACGAATTTCATGTGATATGCTTCAGGATATAATCATGACTTTAAAGAAAGCAAACAAACCCTACGGCAACCATTATATTAAAATGGGGAATATTAAAAGCTTTCCTGTTGACGTCATGAGTGAGAAGATAATGCCTGCTATCACCATTTTCATTAAACATGATCCTGGATGTTCTAGTCAGAGAAATGGCAAGAAAAAGAGTTTAAATTTAAGAACAAGAAAAGAAAAAAATAAAATGTCAGTGACATGTGGTATAGGTAGATAATTTAAAAGTTACTACATATAAACTCTCAAAATTAATGCTAATTTTTACAAGTTATCTGGATAGAATAAAATATACACAATCATATGTAGTGATTTATACATTAGTCACGTTAGGAAATAATATTAGTAAAGTATACTACTTAGTGCAGTTTAAAAAAAATTGAAACCCAAGGAATAGATTTCATAATGGGTGCCCCAGACCACTACTCCCAAACTACAAAACATTATTTAAAGACATTAAAACCTATATCACGTTCATTAGTTGAAAAACAATATTGTAAGAATGTTGGCTCTCCAAAGATACATCTATAGTTTCAGTGAAATCTCAAACAAAATCCCAGTACTCTTTGAAATGTGGAAATTAACGAGATAATGTTAACTTTTCTTTTAAAATGTAAAAGGCCAAGAATAACGAATGCAATCTTGAGGAAGAATGAAGGTGGAGGAAGCCAGCTTCTGATATTAATTCCTATAAAGCCAAAGTAACTGAGTCAATGTGGGACTGACAACCCATCTCCTATCTTTTCCCCTGCAGATCTCTTCTTCACCTCAGTTGGGATTCCACACTAGGAACTGAACTACTCTCCTATCTAGCCACTAGTCTAACCTTACTTAGGTTCTAACACTTCATATCAGACCTCTCTCCTGTTCACCCTCCACCACAGTGATATTTTCCTCACCCTATTCAGGTATTGACACCCATGCCAGGATACCCCATGTATAGATATTCTCCTTGCTCTCTGTGATTTATGTCTCCACTTGACTGAGCCAGGGTACCTAGATTTTTGGTCAAACATCATTCTAGATGTTTCTGTGAATGTGTATTTAGAAGATATTAACATTTAAATCAATAGACTTTGAGTAAAACATATTACCTTTCCTGTTAAAAGTCTTAAAAGAAAAAGATTAACCTTTCCCAAAGAAATCCTGCCAGCACACTACCTCTGGACTTGAATTACAGCATCAATTCCTTTCTGGGTCTCTAGTTTGCAGGGTTAATCTCTCTCTCTCTGTCTGTATATACATATATACACACCCACCCACCCACCCACCCACACACATATATATAGCCACTAGTCTAGCCAGTAGTCTAACCTTATATATATATATGTGTGGGTGGGGGGTGGGTGTGTGGGGGTGTGTGTGTGTGTGTCTCTGTCTGGGTCTGTGTGTGTACAGCTGACCCTTGCACAACACAGGTTTCAACTTCACAGGTCCACTTATACATGGATTTCCTTCAATAAAGGTTACACCAAGTGTGTCTGCTTCTCCTAAGCCCTCCTCTGCCTCCTTCACTTCTTCTGCCTCTGCCACTCCTGAGACAGCAAGACCGACCTCTCCTCTTCCTCTTTCTTTCAGCCTACTCAATGTGAAAAAACAGGAATGAAGATCTTTATGATGATCCACTTCCACTTAATGAATAGTAAATCTATTTTCTCTTCCCGATGATTTTCTTAATAACATTTTCTTTTGTCTAACTTTGTGGAATGAATACAGTACATAATACATACAACGTAAAAAATGCATGTTAATCAAATATTAATGGTACTGATTCCAGTCAACAGCAGGCAATTAGTACATAAGTTGTGGCGAGTCAAAAATTAAATGTGGATTTTCAACTGTGAGGTTGGCATTTGTAACACTCACGTAGTTCAAGGGACAGCTACAAGTATACACAGATACAAACATACATACAGACACATGCATATGTATTAAGACATACATAGAAATGTTCTTTTTCTCTGGAGAAGCCTAATATGCTTTTAGTTAGTTCAGTGGGTTCTGACACACCATTGAACCATCACTCCCCCTGGACAGTCTTCTAACACTGCTTGGGCCCTTGGGTTCTTACGCCACACTCAGGTGCTTATAGTTTCTCTTAGAGAGCCACCCCCTTTCTTACCTGATATACAGTCCCACTTGCTAGGACCCATCTAATGGGTCAAGTTCAAATTATTCAGAAAGAAAAATGGACAAGAGAAAAAAGAAAAAGAAAGGGAATGGAATGGAATGGACAAGAAGAAAAAAACAGAATATTTAATAAATTTTGAAAGTGAATATTATAATGGACGGCCCATGCCTGGAGAATAGAAACATATGTCCACTTATCTGTCACCCTTAGTTCAATTATGCCTAGGACTGGATTAATAAATGCCATTACACAATATCATGGCTTTAAAACTTAAATTGATTACATGTTTTCTCCCACTCTAGGATAAATAGAAAGAAAGTCTTTGCTTTTACTAACGGTATATCTAAAATGTTTTTCAGTTTGTTCATACGGGCACAGGAAATTTTGGAAATAATATTTAAATGTATGATCATTATCTAGTTTTAAAAGATACCACTCAAGTAATTTTTAGATCCAACAAATAACTGAGTAGATTATTTTTATGTTTATGAACAATGTAGCTATGTTCCTTTTATTTTTTCATGACTCATACAGGACAGAAATTACAGAAATGATCCAAGCGGTGAGGCAGCTATTATTTCATATCCCAAATAAAGAGCTCAGAGCTTTGTTAAACACAATTGTTAATAAAGTAAAGCTTCATGATGATAAAAGCAAAGTGAAAAACCTTTGCTTTTTTCTTACGGTTGGTCCTAAGAAAAATTCAAGCAAATTTTATGAAAAACAAAATCAAATTAAAGACCATCACAGGACTCTTCTAGCCCTCAGATGTTTATCATTACTGTTGAGGTCAATTATTGAATAAAATACTACTTTAACCTATCTTGATAACATGAAAAGTTTGAGAAATTCAAGATACCCTTCGACAACATCATTTTTGATGACTAAATGACTGCGATAAAAGTTGAAAGAGATACATTCTTTCTGTTAGTAAAGATACACTGTGCTACTTTTGTGGAATAGCTAATGTGGTGGAAAGGTATATAGGTCTTTAATATGAGTTTAAAATCTTATTGCTTAATAATTCTGCTTGTTTTCTTAAGGCCTATGGGAAAAGTCACTTGCAGACCTAGTGTAGTATATACTTAATAACATCTAACAAGTTTGTCACACTGCAAATGTTCTTGCAATTATTCAAAATATCAGATACATTTACAAAATTACACTTTGTCTTCCACCTTCAATATTATGGTATCATTTTATTTTTTCTTTTTCAGTTGTTTAGAGACCTTATATTAAGGAAAAGATTGGATTAAAAGTATGGGAGATATTGGGAGGGGAACATCACTAAAACTCTGAATGGAGAGGTGTGAGGGATTGATGTTTTGGTAAAATAATCCAGGGTTACTTAAACTCTAATTTATCCCGTTTGTTTCAGTAAACTCTTTGTCTACTGAATACATAATGTATGAATTATTAGAGAATCTATTAAGAAGAATCAGGTGAGGGAAAGGGACAGAGGTACTCTCATATAATTCAAATCGGTTTTGAAAATTTATGCAGGCAATTGAAACACATTTCCCTTTACGCTAAAGGAATAAAAATGAGACTTTCACATTCCATCAGAGATGCAGGGAGCAGGAGTGTCTCACCCACATCCTTATGATAGAAAAAAATGTGAATAAAATATGAATAACATGCAAATCTAACTTTTCTTCAGCCCATTAGTGAGTTGAGCTTACTGGGTAAACAGCTAACTAGAAATCTTGAGAGTGATGGGCTCCTGTAGGAAGAAACCGGATTTGCACACTTATTCACCTGGGGCAGAAGTCACCCAGTGCTGTATAAGTAAGTGTAATGAATCAGCTGGAAAATTTTAGTAAGTGGGTAAATACCAAGGATGGGTTGACAAAAATGTGAAGCCCCTGATGCCTGCAGACATAAGGGACTTTATGCCTCTTTACTATTTCTTTAATAGCCTCACGATGTACCCTGTAGGAAGATTAGAGATAATCTTCAGAGAGCCCCATTGGTACTGGCTGGGACATGAGAACAGCAACTACTGTTCAAGTCCTATTCAAGACCAAACTTTTCTTTCTCCGTTAAAGAATAAAAGTCCTTATCTTCAATAGGGAATGGTAACAAAAACTATGGTTTGAGAGTACTGGTGAAAACTCTTGTAGCTGGGAAAGGAAGCCAGGAGAAAAGCTCCACTCCTCAGAGAAAAATAGGTCATCCTCAAGACCAAGATTTACAGAGTTTGCCTAATATTGAGCTTCATGGGAACATCACCCTAATGCTAATGAGTATCTAGAAAAAATCAGAGTGGAATATAGCTGGGAGAGCTGCGAGATACAGATTGTTTCTGGGTAATACAGCAAAAGGGGAAAACAAATCTAGACAGGGGCAGCAGATCTATATACATGTATTTCCTAAAATATTTAAAGCTTTTGATATTCCCAGGGTACGCATAGCAACAACAAACTTAAAATCCAGCCCTATTATTGACACCACCCTCCACAATACATGCCTAACAGAAGGACAGATGTGATTATCTCCATGTAAAATAAATACTTACTTAAGTATTGACATTCCTATACTCCATTTGTGGATTTCAACCAAAAATTCTGAGACATCAAAAGGCAATAAACAGATATAGCAATCATCAGAACCAAACTGCAATGTGACACAGATGTTGGAATTATCAGACAAAAGGTAGATTAATTTTTAATGTATGTGACTCAAAGAAACTTTTTTTTTTTGGTAGAGAATTTAAATGTATATAATATTTTTTTGTAATATCAGTCTTAAACAAACTGGTGAATGGACAATTTTTTTTGTATTTATAGTCTCACTTTTCTGATCTTTGCTCTCAGTTTGTGCATATCCTCATGTTCTATTTTCACTCCTACCAATAACCTGCTTCTTAAAAAAGAAATTTATCACTCACAATACACAGTGAATGAAAACATTTCTCTTCCAACTTTGCTGGAGGCTGAGTCTTAATTTAGAGGCGTAAACTTAAAATGATGGAACTTGGGACAACATCAAAGTTTGCGGTGCCAATTGGCTGGTGGTTAGAGTTGTGTATGTGGATATTAAGAAGATGATGTATCCATGTAGACAGAGCTCTCTTGAGGATTCTGATATCATGTCACTTTAAGGCCTTCACCAGTGGACAGGTTGGAACCATGAATTAAATAGGAGAATCCTTACTTTCCTGGAAATATGCAACCTCTCAAGTTTGAACCAGGAAGAAACTGAAACCCTAAGTAGATCAATATCGAGTTCTAATTTGAATCAGTGCCAGAAACCCACCCAACCAAAAAAGCCCTTGGCCGATGGATTCACAGCCAAACTTTACCAATAAATACAGAGAAGTGCTGGTACCAACTCTTTTAAAACTATTCAAAAGAAGTTAAACAGGAGGGACTCCTCCCCAATTCATTATTGAAACAAGGATCATCCTGATACCAGAATCTGACAAAGACACAGGGAAAAAAGAAAACTGCAGACTGATAAACATAGATGCAAAAATCCCCAGTGAAACACTAGCAAATCAAATCTGACTGTATAACACAAAATTAATTAACTATAATAAAGTGGGCTATATTCCTGGGATGCAAGAGTGTTCAACATACACAAATAAATAAAGGTAATTCAGCACATAGACAAAATTAAACACAAAACCCATAGGATTACCTCAATAGACACAGAAAAAGCATTTGATAAAATACAACATCTCTTCATGAAAAAACCCACCCACAACTAGGCATTGAAGGAACATACCTTAAGTATCATCTATAACAAACCACAGGCAATATCATACGGAATGGGCAAAAAGCTGGAAGCCTTCCCCTTAAGTACTGAAATAAGAGAAAGCTGTCTTACTCTCACCACTCCTGTTAAACCTAGTACTGGAAGTCCTAGCCAGAGGAATCAGGCAAGATAAAGAAATAAAAGTCATCCAAATAGGAAAACAGGGAGCCAAAAATTATCTCTTTTGCTGATGATATGATTCTATACCTCAAAAACAATAAAAATTCTGCCAAAAGACATTTCCACCTGATAAAAAAAACTTCAGCAAAGTCTCAGGAAACAAAATCAAAATACAAAAATCAGTAGCATTCTATACACCAATAATACTCAAGTTCAGAACCAAATCAAGAACTCAATCCCGTTTACAATAACCATATAAAAATACCTAGGAATAAACCTAATCAAGGACATGCAAGATCTCCATGAGGAGAACAACATAACAATGTTGCAAGAAATAAAAGATGATACAAACAAACGAAAAAACATTTGGTCTTTGTGGATGGTAACAATATCATTAAAATGTCCATTCAGCCCAAAGCAATCTAAAGATTCAGTGCTACTCCTATCAAACTATGAACATTATTTTTCACAGAATATAAAAACACTATTCCAAAATTCATACGGAATCAACGAAGAGCCCAAATAGTGAATGCAAAAAAGAACGAAGAAAGAGACATCACACTACGTGACTTCATACTACACTCTGAGGACATGGTAAACAAAACAGCATGGTACTGGTAAAAAATAGACACATAGACCAATGGAACAGAACAGAGATCCCTGAAATAAATCTGCTTATCTACAACAAATTCATCTCTGAAAATTGACAAAAATAAACAATAGAGAAAGGACACTATATTCAATAAATGGTGCTGGGAAAATTGGCAAATTAGATGCAAAAGAATAGTCCTGGACCCCTGCCTCTCACTATATATAAAAGTAAACTCAAGATGAGTTAAATAATTAAATGTAAGACCTCAAACTAAAAATATTTTAGAAGAAAACCTAGGAAGTACTCATCTAGATACTGGATGGGAAAATAATTTATGATAAAGATCCCAAAAGCAAGTGCAACAAAATCGAAAATAGACAATTAGAATTTAAGCCAAAGAGCTCCTAAACAGTAAAAGAAACTGTAAATGGAGCAAACAGGCAACCCACAAGATATGAAAAAATATCTCCAAACCATACATCCAACAAAGGACTAATATTCAGTGTTTATTAGCAACTTAAATCACAGCAACACAAAAACCCAACTGAAAAATGAGCAAAGGATATGAGCAGATGTTTTTCTAAAGAAGACACAGAAGCAGCCACAAAAATAAAAAAATAAAAAATTATAACTAATCGTCAGAGAGATGAAAATCACAACCACAAAGATATATCATTTCACACCTGTCAGAATTGTTATTATTGAAAAGTCAAAAAATAACAGTATTTGCTGAGGTTATGGGAGAAGGGAAGACTTATACATTGTTGTTGGGATTGCAAATTAGTGCAGCCTCTATGGAAAGCAGTTTGAAGATTTCTCAGAGAACTACCAATTGGCCCAGTAATCCCATTACTAGGTATATATTCAAAGGAAAATAAATCATTCTATCAAAAAGACACAGGAACTCATATGTTCCTTGCAGAACTATTCACAATAGCAGAGAATGGAATCAACTTAGGTGTCCATCAATGGTGGATTGGATAAAGAAAATGTGGTACATATACACTATGGAATACTACACGACATAAGAAAGAATAAAATCATGCACTGAGTAGCAATATGGGTGCAGCTGGGGGCTATTATCATAAGCAAACTAAGTAAGAAACACATGTTTCCACTTAAAAGTGGGAGCTAAATCTCATTTCCACAGACATAAACATGAGAAAAATAGACAATGGGGACTCCAAACAGAGGGAGAGAGAGATGGGGACAAGGGACAAAAAAAACTTCCTTTGGGATAATATTTTCTTTATCTGGGTGACAGAATCTATAGAAGCCCAACTCTCAGCACCATGCAATACACTCTTGTAGCAAACCTACACATGTACCTCTGAATCTAAAATTTCAAAAGGAAATTTAAATAAATTTCATCATAGATAAGTGGTCCTACTAGATATTTACAGAAAACTTTACCCAATAGTTGAAGAATGTATATTCTTTTAATCAGTGCATGGAACAATCTCCATGATGGAAATATGTTGGGACACAAAAGAAGTCTCAAAAATTACAAAAAATCAAATTCATGTTAGGTATCTTATCTGACCATGTAAAATAAAACTAACATTATAACAAGAGTAACATTAAAAATTCTACAATAAATGAAACATAAACAACATGTTCTTGCGTGACCAATGAGTGGAGGAAGAAATTAATAAAATTTTAATAGTTCTTTAAAACAAATGAAAGTAGAAACACAATATACCAAAATCTACGAGACACAGTACAATTAGCATTAAAAGGCAAGTTGCAATAAAGGCCTACATCAAAAACCTAGAAAGATTTCAAATAAAAACCTGAGTGTACACCTCAATCAAGTAAAAAAAAAAAAAAATCCAACCACACCCAAAATTAGTAGAAGAAAAGAAATAATTAAGATCAGAGTAGAACTAATTGACAAAGAGTGTAAAAAAAATACAAAAGATCAACACAAAAATGTTGGTTCTATAAAATGAAAATTGACAAACCATTAACCAGATTAAGAAAAAAAGACCCAAATAAATAAAATCAGGTAGAAACAAGGGAACTTTACAACAGCTACCACAGAAATATGAAGAATCATTAGAAGATACTCTGAAGAACTATTTATTTCCATTAAATTTGAAAACCCAGAGAAAATTGATAAATTTCTGACTCACAACCTATCATGATTGAATGAAGAAGGAATGGAAAATCTGACAGGGCCAAAAACAAGTAACATTGTTGAATTAGTAATAAAAAGACTTTCAACAAATACAAGTCGAGGACTGTATAGCTACAGTGTTGAATTCTACTTGTATAATTCTACTGGTACCATTCTTTTTAAGAAGAATTAAAACTCATTATTCTCAAACTATTATAAAAATGTGAGGCAGAAGGAATTTTTTCTAACTCCTTCTACGAGGTCAGCATAACACTGTAATCAAAACCCAATCAGGACACCAGGAAATTAGGAAACTACAGGCTAATATTCCTGATGAACATACATGCAAAAATACTCAACAAAATACTAGAAAACTTAATTCAACAACATATCAAAAAATAATACACAATGATTGTGTGAGATTTATCAAAAGAATGCAAGGATGATTCAAAATATGTGAATCAATAAGGTCTCATCAATAGAATGAAAATTGTGATCATCTTTTTATTTTTCAGTTTTTACTTTTTATTTTCTTTTGAAAAAATCTTTTTTTTATTATTATTATTATACTTTAAGTTCTAGGGTACATGTGCACAACGTGCAGGTTTGTTACATATGTATACATGTGCCATGTTGGTGTGCTGCAT
>NW_012109719.1:284692-334870 GCF_000951045.1 Mandrillus leucophaeus | reverse complement strand
AGAAGCTCTTTAGTTTAATGAGATCCCATTTGTCAATTTTGGCTTTTGTTGCCATTGCTTTTGGTGTTTTAGACATGAAGTTCTTGCCCATGCCTATGTCCTGAATGGTATTACCTAAGTTTTCTTCTAGGGTTTTTATGATTTTAGGTTTAACATTTAAGTCTCTAATCCATCTTGAATTAATTTTCGTATAAGGAGTAAAGAAAGGATCCAGTTTCAGCTTTCTGCTTATGGCTAGCCCGTTTTCTTCTTTATGAGTCTTGCTAGCAGTCTATCAATTTTGTTGATCTTTTCAAAAAACCAGCTCCTGGATTCATTGATTTTTTGGAGGGTGTTCTGTGTCTCTATCTCCTTCAGTTCTGCTCCGATCTTAGTTATTTCTTGCCTTCGGCTAGCTTTTGAATGTGTTCGCTCTTGCTTCTCTATTTCTTTTAATTGTGATGTTAGGGTGTCAATTTTAGATCTCTCCTGCTTTCTCTTGTGGGCATTTTAGTGCTATAAATTTCCCTCTATACACTACTTTAAATGTGTCCCAGAGATTCTGGTATGTTGTATCTTTGTTCTCACTGATTTCAAAGAACATCTTTACTTCTGCCTTCATTTTGTTATATACCCAGTAGTCATTCAGGAGCAGGTTGTTCAGTTTCCATGTAGTTGAGCGGTTTTGATTGAGTTTCTTAGCCCTGAGTTCTAGTTTGATTGCACTGTGGTCTGAGAGACAGTTTGTTATAATTTCTGTTCTTTTACATTTGCTGGGGAGTGTTTTACTTCCAACTCTGTGGTCAATTTTGGAGTAAGTGTGATGTGGTGCTGAGAATAACGTATATTCTGTTGATTTGGGGTGGAGAGTTCTGTAGATGTCTATTAGGTCTGCTTGGTGCAGAACTTCCTGGTAGCTTTGCTTACCTACTTAAGCCTCAGCAATGGCAGATGCCCCTCCCCCAGCCTCGCTGCTGCCTTGCAGTTAGATCTCAGACTGCTGTGCTATCAATGAGGGAGTCTCCATGGGTATGGGACCCTCCGGGCCAGGTGTGGGATATAATCTCCGTGTAAATCACAGTATTGGGGTGGAAATTACCCAATTTTCCAGGTGTTGTCTGTGTCTCAATTTCCCTTGGTTAGGAAAAGGAATTTCCTTTCCCCTTGTTCTTCCCAGGTGAGGTGATGCCTCGCCCTGCTTCAGCTCTCGCTGACTGGTCGGGCTGCACCTGCTGACCAGCACTGACTGTCTGACACACCCCAGTGAGATGAACCGGTACCTTAGTTGAAAATGCAGAAATCACCAGTCTTCTGTGTCGTTCACGCTGGGAGCTGGAGGCTGGAGCTCTTCCTATTTGGCGATCTTGGGCACGCCCTTGTGATCATCTTAATAGATACAGAAAATGCTGTTGACTAAATTCAATATTCCTGCATGATAAAAATTCCAAATAAATTATGTATGGAAGAAAAATACATCAATATACTAAAGGTCCTATATGAAAAACCCACATCTAACTATTTCCTAAGAGAAATCTGAGAGATTTTTCTCTAGGAAATGGAACAAGTATGTCCACTCTCACCATTCTTAATCAACACAATACTGGAATTTCTAGCCAGAGCAAATAAGCAAAAGAAAAAAAAAGGCATTAAATTGGAAGAGAGGAAGTCAAGTTGTCCATTTTTGCCGATGACCTGATCTCATATATAGAAAATCTAGAGACTCCACGCAAAATTAATATACAAAAAATTAGTGGCATTTCTATACATGAACAATGAACTAGCTGAAAAAGAAATTAAAAAAAAATTATTTTCTGTAGCACAAAAAAAAAGACCCAGGAATAAATTTTGCCAAAGCGGTGAAAACCTCTACAGGAAAAAGTACAAAATACTAATGAAAAATATTGAAGAGGATACAAATAAGTAGACATTCTGTGTTCATAAATCAGAAGAATCAATATTACTAAAATGACGCTACTACACAAAGCAGTCTTCAGATTAATGCAATTTATATCAAAATACCAATGACATTCTTCACAGAAACAGAAAAAAATTCTAAAATTTGTACAGAATCACAAAGTCCTCAAATCACTAAAGCAGTATTGTGCAAAAAGTACAAAGCTAGATTCATTAAACTATCATACCTCAAAATACACTATAAAGCTGTAGTGATACTAGCATAAAAACAGACACACATGCCAGTGAAATAGAAGAAAAAATCCAGAAATTAATTCACATATTTACAGCCAACTGTTTTTTTTTTTTTTTTTTACAAGGATGCCAAGAACACTCATTGGGGCAAGAACAGTCGTTAGATAATTGTGCTGATAAAACTGAATATACATATGCAGAATAATGAAACAGGGCTCCTATCTCTTACTTTATACAAAAATCAATTAGGAATAGCTCATAGTACTAAATCTTACACCTGAAGCAACAAAACAACTATAAGAAATCATGGGGGAAATTTTTCAGGACATTGGTCTGGGAAAGATTTTATCAGTAAGTCTTTTAAAGCACAGGCCACAAAAGCAAAAATGAATAAATGAGATTATAACAAATGAAAAAGCTTCTATACAGCAAATGAAATAATCAACAGGGTAAGGAGCTAGTCTACAAAATGTGAGAAAATATTTTCAAGTTACTGATTCAACAGGTGGTTAACATCCAGAATATGCAAGGAACTCAAGCAGCTCAACAGCACAGACAAGCAATTTAATTTAAACAAGGGGGCAAAGAGTTTGAATAGACATTGCTCAAAAGAAGACATACAAATGGCTAACAAATATGTTTTTAAAATGATGTACATCACTATTTAAAAGGAATATGCAAATAAAAAACACACTAAGGTAACATCTCACTCTGGTTAGAATGGCTATCATAAAAAAAATGCAAAAAAATAAATGCTGGCAAGTATGCAGAGTAAAGAGAATTCTTACACACTCTTGGTAGTAATATAAATTAGCACAGCCACAAAGGGAACAGTATGGAGGTTACTCAATAAACTACAATGGAAAAACCTTATGATCTAGCAGCCCCCCTACCGGGAATTTATCCAAAGAAAATGAAATCACTATATTGAGGAGACCTCTGCACCCTGATATTTATCTTATTCCTATTTACAATAGCCAAAATATGGCATTAACTTCAGTGTTTGACAATAGATGAACAGATAAAGAAAATGTGAGATAGATTAGAAAGAAGAAAGAAAGAAAGAAAAAGAAAGAAAGAAAGAACTCTGCATATTTAGAGAGATATAGAGAATACTATTTAGCTATAATAAGGAATGAAATCTTGTCATTCACAGCAACACAAATCGAACTGGACAACATTGTATTAAATGAAATAAGCCAGGAGCAGAATGTTTTGCACCACATGTTTTCACTCATATGTAAAAGCTTAAAAAAGTTGATCTCATGAAAGTAAAAAGTAAAAAAGAGGATACTAGACTGGAAAGGGTAAGGAGAAGGGAGGAATAGGAAGAGATTTATTAAAAGATACAAAATTATGGCTCAAAAAGGAGCAGCAAAATGGTAGTAGTAAGGTCTTACTTTCAATAATCACATTGAATATATATATAGACAGAGTTGTGCAGTTGAAAGACATAAAGTTGATGGAGTGGATAAAAATAACAAGGCTCAACTATATTTGCCTACAAGAGACTCATTTCACCTGTACAGACATGCATACACTGAAAGTGTATGAGTGAAAAAAAGATACTCATACAAATAAAAACCATAGCAAAGTGAGAGTAGCTATACTCATAACAGATCAAACAAATTTCAAGTAAAAATTATATAAAGAGGCAAACAAGGCTACTATATAATGATAAAAGGATTAATAAAAGAGCATGTAGCAATCATGAACACATACACACCCAACATCCACCAAAGCATTTAAATACATGAAGGATACATTAATCAATCTAAAGGGAGAGATACACAGAGATACAATAATAGTAGGGAATCTCAACAGCCTGCTTTCTGCAATGGACAGATTATTTACCGAAAACCAAGAAGAAAACATCAGATTTAAACTGCCCTCTAGACCAAATGAACTCAACAGACATTAACAGAACATTCTGGCCGGACGCGGTGGCTCAAGCCTGTAATCCCAGCACTTTGGGAGGCCAAGGCAGGCGGATCACGAGGTCAGGAGATCAAGACCATCCTGGCTAAAATGGCGAAACCCCGTCTCTACTAAAAAATACAAAAAACTAGCAGGGCGAGGTGGTCGGCGCCTGTAGTCCCAGCTACTCGGGAGGCTGAGGTAGGAGAATGGCGTAAACCCGGGAGGCTGAGCTTGCAGTGAGCTGAGATCCGCTCACTGCACTCCAGCCTGGGCGACAAAGAGAGACTCCGTCTCAAAAAAAAAAAACCAAAAAAACAAAAAAAAAAAAAACAGAACATTCCATCTAACAGCTGAAGAATACACATTCTTCTACACTGGACGTGGTATTTTCTCCAGGATAGATCATATGTTAGTCTACCAAAAAAGTCTTAGCAAATTCGAAAAATTAAAATCATATCAAGTATCTTTTTTCATGAAAATGAATTAAACTAGGAATCAACAATAGGAGGAGCTCTGAAATGCTACAAATACATGGGAATTAAACAACTTGCTTCTAAACAACCAATAAATCAATGAATAAATCAAAAGAAAAATTTAAAAAATTTCTAGAGACAAAAGAAAATGAAAACACAAAATATTAAAACTTATGAAATCCAGCAAAAGCAGTCATTAGAAGGAGGTCTATAGCAATAGATATCTACATCAAAAAAAGAAAAAAGCTCTCAAATGAACCACCAAATGAAGGATCTCAAGGATAGAAAAGCAAGAATAGACTGCATTCACAATTAGGAGAAAAGATATAATAAAGATCAGAGTACAATAGAGATTTAAAAACAATACAAAAGATCAATAAAATAGAAGGCAGATTTTATGAAAAGGTAAATGAAATTGACAAACCTTTAGCAAGATTAACCAAGAAAAAAAGAGAAGAGTAAAATAATCAGAGATTAAAAAAGGAGGCATTACATCTAATACCATAGAAACACAAAAGATCATAAGAAACTACTATGAACAATTAATTATATGCCAACAACATGAAAAATCTAGAAGAAATGGATAAGTTCCTAATCACAAAAACCTATCAAGGGTGGGGCAGGTTGGGAGGAGGGGTGAGAGTTAAACACTGCATATTGGGTATAATATATACCACTCAGGTGACAGGTACATGAAAATCTCAGAAATCATCACTAAACAAAGTATCCATGTAACCAAAAGCTGCCTGTAACCCAAAAACTATAGAAATACCATCAATTTATCAGACCTGGCAAGATTGTATTAAGAAGTAGAAAATATGAAACAACAAATAATGAGTAATGGGATTTGAAGCAGTAATAAACTCTTCCATTAAAAGAAAGTCCAGGACATGATGGCATCATTGCTGAATTCTATAAAATATTTTTAAAAGAACTAATATAATTTTTCACAAACTATTCCAAAAAATTGAAAAGGAGGGAACTCTTTCAAACTTATTATATGAAGACATAATTACACTGATTCCAAAACCAGAGAAAGATAATAGCAGCAATACAAGTACTTGAGGTCAATATCCCTCATGAACTTAAATGTAGAAATTGTCAACAAAATACTAGTAAACCAAGTTTAACAACATATTAAAAAATTTCAGCAGGATTCACATCAGGGATGCCATATTTCAACATATGTCAATCAATAAGCATGATACATGACATCAATAGAATCAGAAAAATTATATGATCATTTCAATAAATGAAGATGCATTTGACAAAATTTAACACCTCTTCATAATAAAAACTCTCAACCAATTAGGTATAGAAATAACATACTTCAACATAACAAAGGCCATGTATGACAAATCCACAGGCAGCATAATGCTGAATGAGGAATTGTTGAAAGCTTTTCCTTTAAGATCAGGAACAATATGAAGGTCCCCACTCTTACCAGACCTATTCAACATATTACTGGAGGTCCACAAAAGACTCTGAATAACTAAAGTGATTCTGAGCAAAAGGACAAATCTAGAGACATCACACTACTTGACTTAAAAACATACTACAAAGCTATAATAATCAAAACAGCATTGTACTGGCCAAAAAAATAGAAGAAAAAAAGATCAATGGAACAAAATAGAGATTCCAGAAATAAATTCATGCATTTATAACCAAATGAGTCAAAAAAGATGCCAAGAACACTAATTGAAGAAAGCTCAGTCTCTTCAATAAATGATGTTAGGAAAACTGAATATCCACATACAATAGAATAAAGCTAGACCTCTATTTCTCACCACATACAAAATTCCATTCAAAATAGACTAAAGAGTTAAATGTGAGATCTGAAACTATTAAAGTACTAGAATAAGACAAGAAGAAATGCTACATAACTTCAGTCTGGGCAAGGATTTATTAGGTGAGATCTCAAAAATACAGGCAACAAAAACAAAAATAGAGTGATTACATCAACTTAAAACATTTCTGCATGACAAAGGAATCAATCAAGAGACTAAGGAGAAAACCTACAGAATGGGAGAAAATATTTGCAAATTTTACATTTGACAAGAGATTAATATCAAGAATTTATAAGGAACTCAAACAATTCAATAGGAAAAACCTAATTTTAAAATGGGCAAAATACCTGAATAGACATTTCTCCAAGGAAGATATAGAAATGGCCAGTAGTTATATGAAAAAAATGCTCAATATCACTAACAACCAGGGAAATGCAAATAGAAGCCAAAATGAGATATCATCTCAACTCAGATAGAATGGAAAACAACAAAAAGGCAAAAAAAAAAAAAAAAAAAAAAAAAAAAAAAATGCTGGCAATACTGTGGAGAACGGGAAAGTTTTATACACTGTTGGTAATGTAAATTAGTACAGGGGTTATGAAAAACAGTATGGCAGTTCCTCAAAAATGTAAAAATAGATCTGTGATATGATCCAGCAATCCCACTACTGGGTATAGGGCCAAAGGAAATGAAATAAGTATGTTGAAGAGTCATTCTGCACTTCCATGTTTATTGCACTATTCATATTATCCAAGGCATGGAATCAACCTAAATGCCATCGACAGAGAAAAAGATAAAGAAAATGTGATGTATATATACGTAATGAACTCCATTCAGCCACAAAAAAAGATGAACTCCTGTCATTTACAACAAAATAGTTGAGCCTGGAGAACATTATGTCAAGGGAAATAAGCTAGGTATAGAAAGAAAAATACTGCATGATATCATTCATGTGAAGAATCTAAACAAATTGATCTCAAAGGCATTGGGAGTGGAATAGCAATTACCAAAGATGGGAAAAACAGCGGAAGTGGAAGACAGGGAGAGGTTTGTTAATGGGTAAAATGTTAAAGTTAGGTAGGAGGAATAAGTTGCTGGTAATTACTGTGTAGTAGGGTGACTATAGCTAAAAATAATGTATCTTTCGAAAAGCTAGAAGAGAGGATTTTGAATGTACTCACAATAAAGAAATAATAAATGTGTAAGGCGATCAATAGCTAATAACCATGATCTGATCATTACACAATGTATACATGCACTGAAACATCACATTGTATTCCATAAATATGTATGATTATATGTGTATGTG
The DNA here is from genome assembly GCF_000951045.1 of Mandrillus leucophaeus. Taxonomy (NCBI): domain Eukaryota; kingdom Metazoa; phylum Chordata; class Mammalia; order Primates; family Cercopithecidae; genus Mandrillus; species Mandrillus leucophaeus. The sequence goes on along the minus strand of NW_012109719.1, from coordinate 327,254 downwards.
TGTTTATGTGAGTGAGTGTGTATGATCCCATCAAATTTGTTATATGACACCTACAAACCTAGCAAATGTGTGGTTTTCCTCAAGTTTCTGTTTGCGTGATTAATGTTTCTTTTCTCTAGTTTTCACACTGGGAAAACATTAATACATACATTAATTATGTATATTAATACTATTTTATATATGTATGTATATGTGTGTGTATATATATACACACTGGAAGTTACATATATATGTGTGTGTATATATGAAGTTACATTTATATGTGTGTGTATATATAGGAAATTACATATACATGTATTTGTGTATGTATATATATAACTTTCAGGCCATTTCCCAGATTCTAGTAATATTTATTTTGTGTGACTTTGCTACACTCAGGTATACCTTGTCTTATCACATGGCTTTCTGTCTATCATGGAATACTAGCATCATGTGGAATTTTTTAAAGATGTCCAAGCTATATCACAAATGCTTGAATTCAGAATCTCTAAAGTAGGTCTATAATTACATTTGTTGAAAATATATTTTTCCAAATCCTCTCCAGCACCTGTTGTTTCCTGACTTTTTAATGATTGCCATTCTAACTGGTGTGAGATGGTATCTCACTGTGGTTTTGACATTTCTCTGATGGCCAGTGATGACGAGCATTTGGAGAGGATGTGGAGAAACAGGAACACTTTTACACTGTTGGCGGGATTGTAAACTAGTTCAACCATTGTGGAAAACAGTATGGCGATTCCTCAAGGATCTAGAACTAGAAATACCATATGACCCAGCCATCGCATTACTGGGTATATACCCAAAGGATTATAAATCATGCTGCTATAAAGACACATGCACACGTATGTTTACTGCAGCACTATTCACAATAGCGAAGACTTGGAATCAACCCAAATGTCCATCAGGGACAGACTGGATTAAGAAAATGTGGCACATACACACCATGGAATACTATGCAGCCATAAAAAAGGATGAGTTCGTGTCCTTTGTAGGGACATGGATGCAGCTGGAAACCATCATTCTCAGCAAACTTTTGCAAGAACAGAAAACCAAACACCACATGTTCTCACTCATAGGTGGGAACTGAACAATGAGATCACTTGGACATGGGAAGGGGAACATCACACACTGGGGCTTATTATGGGGAGGGGGGAGGGGGGAAGGATGGCATTGGGAGTTATAACTGATGTAAATGATGAGTTGATGGGTGCTGACGAGTTGACGGGTGCAGCACACCAACATGGCACATGTATACATATGTAACAAACCTGCACGTTGTGCACATGTACCCTAGAACTTAAAGTATAATAAAAAAAAGAAAATATATTTTTACACTTGACTCTGATACCAAAAAAAAAATCTTTAAAACAATTAATAAGAAACTACAACCTCTAGCATTCATTACAGTAGAGTTGTTGCTACTAGAAAATGCAATATTTAAATGTTTGATCTTATTTTCCCTCTGTCTTGCCTGGCTTGTAGAGATGTGGAAGATATCTTTTTGTGCATGATGAACCAACAAACATGTATGCAAGAGAGTGACACGGATTTTATTTCTCTCAGAGAACAGACAGATGCAATGAAGACACATCTTATCAATGGGTTTTGTTTCTCAAGTCAAAGTCAGCTTTTCTTAAACCATTTCCATAGGCCTAGTAGAAACTTAACACATGCTGTAATATGTTGCCTGACAATTATACCTTGCAAATATTTGAATATTTCTATTTTTTTCAGTAGTATCTTAATGGGACGTTGGAAGAAAATACATCAAGGTGGCTAGCAAACACAATTTCAAATTATAAATTAATAAGATTTATAATTTCTGAGTAATGTACAATTTAACATGAAAAACAGATACCACTGTAGCATAAAACCTGGCTAGATTTTAGGCCTAAGTAAAATGTCTAAACGGTTTTATTTTGTTTTAAAAAAGGCATCAGGCGTTTCTCCTTATTTAGGCTATTAATCTATCTCTGCCTTTTTACTTCCACTGTATTCTAGTCATTGGTTTTATTAAGAGTTACAACTACCTGAGCAAGTACTTTTTCTTCTATTACATATTAACTATTCCTCTCACTTTAAATTTTTATGAATCATGTATTCTAAACTACAAATGCATAGCTATGTCCTAACCATGGGTACCATTTTTTATAGTTTGTTTCATTATAAATTCGTAGGCTTATTCATTGTTGCATCATAAGTGAAGAATGTAGGAATTCTCAGTGAAAAGACTCAGAACACCACAAAAGGAACATTTTACTGAATCAATGCATTAGTTGGAAACAGCAGCAAAATGGAAACAGCAGCAAAATGGCTTGTTTTTTCTCCCCTTAATTACACGCTTTACTCTTCTTCAGTAGATGGTGCAAACTGTTCACTGTTGTTTAAGAATTCTAAGTTTGCTTCATCCATTACTTGTCTTTCATTTTCTGATACTTTGGTATCCTTTCCACGGAATTTTTTCTTTACAATAAAAATAAATACAGTAAGTAAAACAAGTACTGGGAACACTAGGGCTACCTTCAAGCCGAAGAAGGCTCTTCTGTGAAAAGAGAATAAGGAAAATAGATTATTAAATTGTGAAAAATAGCTTACATTTTTTTCTCCCCAGTATGCAGACCTTAAAAGAAAAAACAAACAAACAGAAGTTATAGACACAAATATTAAGAAAGCAATTCTGTTTATTCTTTTCATTGGGACATAAAATTCTTTCCTATTGTTATTTTTTTTTTTTAATATGAAGCTACAGAAACTAAACTCCGGCTGTCTCTAGCCTTCCTCTGGGAGGGAGAAACATATACAGCTCCAACCCCCTCAAACCATCTCATTCTACCTAAGGGCGGGAGAGAGAAACTGAAAAGCAAGTTTGAAGTTCACAATTCAGAGTTACAGTCTCAGATTGAGACCTTATCATAGAACTGTAGAATGCTACTTTTTCTCCAGCACCTTACACCACATTAATAAACACTTACATACAGCCATTCCTTTTACCCAGTACATTTTGTCTGGCTGTCAAGAAAAAATTGCAAATCTCATACTAAAAGGCAATAAACACAGTCTGAAAAGAATAAGATTGAAAGCCAGATCCAGATATATAAGGGATGTTGGAATTATCAAAATGGAAATTTAAAACAACTGTTATTAATTTGCTAAGGGCTCTAATGAGTAATGTAGACAGCATGCAAGAATAGATGGGCAATGTAAACAAGGAGATAAAAATTCGAAGAACCAAAAAGAATCACTAAAGATTAAAAAATACTACAACAGATATGACAAATACCTTAATTTTTTTTATTATTAGATAGAGCACAGCTGAGGAAACTATCTTTAAGTACATCCCAATACAAACCTCCAAAATTAAAAGCAAAGAAAAGTAAGACTAGAGGAAAAAAAACAAAACAAAACAGGATAGCCAAGAACTTTGTGATAACTACGCGTGTATAATGGAAATACTTGAAGGGGAGAAAGAAAGGAACAAAAGAAATATTTGAACTAATAAGCACTGAAAGTTTTTCTTGAATGAATGTCAGACACTAAACTACAGACCCAGGAAGCTCAGAAAACACTAAGAAGGAAAATTGCCAGAAAAACTATGCATAGATTTGTTATTTTCAGACTGCAGAAAATCAAAGATGAAGAAAACATCCTGTAGGAAGCCAGAAAAAAAAAAAAAAAAAAAAAAAAACCTTATGTATAGAGGAGTAAAAGATTACAACAGACTTCTCTTCAGAAACCATGCACTCCAGAAGAGAGTGGACTGAAATATTTAAAGTGTTAAGAGAAAAACACCTCCAACTTAAAATTCTGTACCCTGTGCAATTATCTCTCAAAAGTTAAGTTGAAATAAAAACATTGTCGCACAATAAAAAACTGAGGGACTGTTTTGCCAGTACACTTGTCTTTCAAGAAATGTTAAAAGAAGTTTGTTAGAGAGAAGGAAAAGGATATAGGTCAGAAACTTGGATATAAAGAAGGGAGAACATCAGAGAAGAAATCAGTTAAGGTAAAACAAAAACAGTTTTATTCTAAATTGATTTAATAGAAAACAGTTTGTTCCAAACAATAATGGCACAATGTGTTTAATAGTATTTAATTTGCATGTTTATTCATATGTTTATGTATGATTACACATAAGTGGAGTAAATGACAGCAATGACACAATGGATAGGAAGGAAGAATGAGGGTTATTCTGGTATTATTAGGTACTCTTACTGTCTGTGAAGTTATAAAGTGTTATTTAAATGTAAACTTGGATTGGTTCTAAATGTCTATTGCAAACTCTAGGAAAACCACTAAATATTTTAATTAAAACAGTACAACTAATAAACTAATAAATAAGATAAAATGAAATTATATAAAATGCTCAATTAAAACAACAGGAAGACAAAAAGTAGAAGACAAACATAGGATCAAAGAACAAGGGCAGCAAATAGAAAATAGTAACAAATATGGTAATATTAATTCAATTACACTAGTAATCACTTTTAATGTCAATGATCAAAATGCATCAATTAAAAGATCAAAATTAGCTGGGCATGGGGCTGATGTCTGTCATCCCAGCACTTTGGGAGGCCAAGAAAGGAAGAATGTATGAGTCCAGGAATTCGAGACCAAACTGGGCAACAAAGTCAGACCCCATCTCTACAAAAATTCAAGTATTAGCCAGGCATGGTGGTGTACACCTGTGATCCCAGCTACGTGGGAGGCTGAGGCAGGAGGATCCCTTGAGCCCAGCAGGTTGAGGCTACAGTGAGCCATGTTCAAGCCACTGCTCTCCAGCCTGGGTGGCAGAGTGAGACCCTGTCTCAGAAAATATTAATAATAAGATTGTTGGTGGATTAAAACATTGGCACCCCTGAATATGAAACATGAGGTAAAAATTTAATAAAAGATTTAATAAAATATTTTTAAAAATGTTTTTAATTTCAAATTCCACTTGTTCATTGCTGATTTAAAAATAATTAGACTGAGGAATTAATGCTAATATTAATCAAAAGAAAGTGGGGGTTACTGTATTTAAAACAGAGCAGTCTTCAAAGCAAGAAAATTGATCAAGGATTAAAAAAAAACGCCTTACGTAATAACGAAGGGATCAGTTCTCTTACTGTCCCTTGAAAAACATAACAATTCTTAATACGTAAGCTTTTAAGAATGGAGTATCAAAATATGTTAGGAAAAAATAATAGAACTTCAAAAAGAAATGAAGTCCTCAACATGGTCAAGAGGTTCCTGAAAACTAGTAAATTTAAGTGAAATTTTATATTGTATAATGAAACCAATTTTACCACAGATAATTGGTGTAAACAAGAGTTAAGTTCCTATGGCATACAGTATATTGTTTTGCTTAATGTCGGTTTCTAAGAACCTATTGACAATAAGTGGAGAATTAATGTAAATGAATCCATAATTGTGTTAGGAGACTTCAAAATGCCTCTATCAGAAATGGGCAGATCTAGCAGGCAAAAATCAGTAAGGACATAGTTTAACTCAATGACACTATCAATCAACAGCATATAATGAACACTTGTAGACTACTCCATCAAACAGCAACAGACTACAAAGTCTTCCCAAGCTCACATGGATTATTCATTGAGATAGACCACATTCTGAGATACGAAACATTTCTTAAAAAATTTAAAAGAATGGAAATCATGCAACGTATTTCCTCAGACCACAATGGAATTAAACTAGAGTTCAATAACAGAAAGATAACTGGAAAATCTTAATATATGTGAAGATCAAACAATACACTTCTAAGAAACATATGAATCAAGGTGAAATCTCATGAGAAATGTAAACATATTTGAAATAAGAGAAAATAAAATTATAGTATCAAAAGTTATGGGATGCCACAAAAGCAGGGTTAGAGAAAAATTTGTAGCATTAATGCATATATTTAAAATGAAGGAATATCTGAAATCTATGGCTTAATCTTTTACCTTAACAAAGTAGAAAAAGAAGAGTAAATTAAATTCAAAGTAAGCAGAAGGAAAGAAATAATGAAAAGTAGAGCACATATCAATGAAATTTAAAACAGAACATGAACAGAGAAAATCAACAGAAACAAAAGCTATTCCACTGAAAAAAAATAGTAAAATTGATGAGCCCCTTGCCAGGCTAATGGAGATAGAAAGAAATACACAATTTATAAATATCAGAATTGAAAGATGGAACATCACTGCAGATCCCATAGACCTTAAAAGGATTAAAAAAAAGAATGTCATGAACAGCACTATGGCCCCAATTTTATTAACCTCAACGAAATGGACCAATTCCTTGATAGATACGATCTACCTAAATTCACACAAGAAGAAATAGACCATCTGAATAGGCCTATATCTGCTAAACAAATGAATCAATAATTCATAACCTTCTAAAACGGAAATCACCAAACCAAGGTGGGCTCATGGATGAGTTCTATCAAACACTCACATAAGAATTTATACCAATTCATTATAATCTCCTTCATAGGATAGAAGCAGCAGGAATAGTTCCTGTCTCATCCCATGAGGTCAGCATTATCCTACTACACAAAGCAGACAAACATATTACAAGAAAAGAAAACTACAGAGCAATAAATCTCACAAATATAGATGCAAAGATTCTCAAAAATAGCTAATTGAATCCAAAATTATATAAAAAATTATATGCAACAACGAAGTGGAATGTATCTCAGGTTTACAAGACTGGTTCAACATTCAAAAATGAATTATATAATTCGTTATATTAACAGGCTAAAGATGAAAAAAAATCACACGATCACATCAGAAAATGCAGAAATGCATTTGAGAAAACCAAACACACATTCGTGACTAAAACTCTCATTAAACCAGGAATAGAGAACTTTATCAATCTGATTTTAAAAAATCTGCCAAAATCCTACACTTATCATACTTCACGTCAAAGAACCCAAAGATTTCCTGCCAAGGTCTGGAATGAGGAAAGGATGTCATCTCCCATGACTGATTTTCAACATGGTACCGGAAATCCTAGTTAATGTGATTTAAAAAAAAATGAAAAGGGAATGAAATGTCTACAGGTTGAAAGGAAATATATACAAGTTGAAATGTATACTAGTACCAGAAATCCTAGCTAATGTGATAAAAAAAAAAAAAAGAAAAAGAAAAGGGAATGAAATGTATACAAGCTGAAGGGAAGAAACAAAATTGCCTTTTTTTTTTTTTTTTAACATATGTGTATGTAGAAAGTCTCAAATAATAGACAAAAATACCCTGGAACTAATAAACTATTATAGTAAGATTGCAGGATACAAGATGAATATAACAAAATGAAAAGTTTTCTTATGTATTATCAATGAACAAGTGGAATTTGAAATTAAAAACGCATTACTATTTACATTGGTACCCCTGAATATGAAACATGAGGTAAAAATTTAATAAAATATATACAAAAGCTGCATGCAGAACACTATAAAATTCTGATTAAATAAATCAGAGAAGAACTAAAAAAATGAAATGATATTCCATGTTCATGTACAGTATAGAAAGACTCAATATTGTCAAGATGTCAGTTCATCCCAGTTTGATATTCAGATTCAATGCACTCCCAATCGAAATCTTCATTAATTATGTTGTGGACATCGACAAACTAATTCTAAAGTTTATATGAAAAGGTAAAAGATACTGAATAGCCAAGACAATACTCAAGGAAAAGAACAAAATGATAGTATTGATACTACCTGACCTCAAGACTTACTATAAAGCCGCAGTAATAAAGACAGTGTAATTTTGGTAAAATAATATACAAATATATCAGTGGAAAGAACAAATAGCCCAGAAAAAGACCCACTTAAATATAGTCAACTGATCTTTAATAAAGAACTAAGGCAATACAATAGAGAAAGAGTTAATATTTTCAATAAATGGTGCTGGAATAGCTAGATATCCATATGCAAAATAGTGAAATTATGCTTCACAAAAATTAACTCAAAATGACAAATGTAAAATGTAAAACTATAAAAAATATAAAATGTAAAACTGTAATCTATGAGGTAACACAGGAGAAAACCACCTAGAATTTGTTTATGACTTTTTAGATGCAGCAGCAAAAGCACAATTCATTAAATAAATCATTGATAAGCAGACCTTCATTAAAATTAAAACTTTCTGAATAGAACAGTTATCCAGGCATGTATCTTAGGTTTGCAAGACTGGTTCAACATTCAACTATCAATTTGTCTTGGCTATTCAGTATTCAACTGTCTTGCTTATTCAGTATTCAAATATTGATTATATAATTCATTATATTAATAAGCTAAATAAGATAAATAATCCCAAAATTACATCAATAGGAGGCTAAGGGAGGAGGATCGCTTGAGCCCAGGAGTTCAAGACTACAGTGATCTAAGAAGGTGCCACTGCACTCCTGTTTGGGCAACAGAGCAAGACCCATTTCTGAACAAAAAAAAACCAAAACAAATTCTTCTCTGAGTAAGTGAGAAATACACTGTCAAGATGATAAAATGAGAGTCAGAGGACACAGACTGAGAGAAAATATTCACAAAAGACATCCAAATAATAAATATGGGAAATCTCTGTGCTTTCTGCTCAATTTTACAAAGAACTCTTAAAACTGAACAATTTAAAGAAAAAAAACAGTTTAAAAAAATGGGCCAAAAACCTTAACAGATACTTCTCCAAAGAAAATGTAGAGGTGGTAAATAAGCATATAAGAAGATGCTTCACATCTTATGTCATCAAGGAAATGCAAATTTAAGGCAAATTTAAACAACAATGAGATACTACTATATACCTAGGAGAATGGCCAACATCCAGAACACTAAACATTAAATGTGGATAAGGAAGTGGAGCAACAGAAACTCTCATTCATTGTTGGAGAAAATGCAAAATGATACTGACACTTTTGAGGCCAGTCTGACATTTTTAAATAAAATATACATATTTTTTGCCATATGATCAAGTAATTGCACTTTGGTGTTGATCCAAAGGAGTTGATATCTGTTATCTACACAAAAAAACTGCACACAGATATCTATAGAACTTTTAATTATAATTGCCAAAACCTGGAAGCAATCAAGATGTCCCTCAGTAGACAAAACTGTGGTATATCTAGACAATAAATTATTGTTCAATGCTAAAAAGAAATAATCTATCAAACAAACACCTAGAGGAAACTTCAATGCATATTACTGAGTAGAGAAGCTACTCTGAAATGGTTACATAATGTATGGTTACAACTATGTGATCTCAAACAGACAAAACTATGGAAATAGTGAAAAGACTAGAGGTTTCCAGAGATTAGAGGGAAAGGAGGGCAGAGCACAGAGGATTTTTAGGGCAGCAAGACTACTTTTTATGATAGTGTAATGGTGGATTATATATCATTATATGGTCATGCAAACCCATTGAAAGTTCCACAACAAAAGTGAAACCTGATGTAAACTATGGATCATGAATGATAAAGATACGTCAATATGGGTTGTCAATTGTAACCAATGTACCACCCTGATGGGAAATGTTGGTAATGGGAGAGGCTATGCATGTGTTGGAGCAGGCAGGATATGAGAAATCTCTGTGCTTTCTCCTCAATTTTACTGTGATTCTAAAACTAGTCTAAAAAATAAAGTCCTTTAATAATCATAAGATAATCATTTAACTTTCCGTGTATTAATTGGAAAATAACTGCTCTTTTAAAAATTTCCACTTTAAACAATCCAGCAGTGAACACAGGTGACAAATAAGGGCCATGTGTGAGCTATAATATGTCAGGAGAGTTGTAAAGAGGGATGGTTATTTCTAGCTGGCTGAGGTGGTGCAAACTTTTGAATAAAGGGTGTATGAGATAAGCTTGAAGCATGCACTGGATGTCAGAAGCCTAACACTTGCCTTAATTGGCTAAAATCAAGGTATTGGTAGAGCTGCATCTTTTTTTAAATTATTATTTATTTATTTTTGAGATGGAGTCTCACTCTGTTGCCCATGCTAGAGTACAGTGGCAAGATCTTGGCTCACTGCTACGTCTACCTCCCAGGTTCCAGTGATTCTCCTACCTCAGCCTCCTGAGTAGTTGGGATTACAGGCGCCTGCCACCACACCAGGCTATTTTTTGTATTTTTTAGTAGAGATGGGGTTTCACCATGTTGGCCAAGCTGGTCTCTCACTCCTGACCTCCAATCATCCACCTTCCTTGGCCTCCCAAAGTGCTGGGATTACAGGCATAAGCTACTGCGCCCGGCCCTGCATTTTTTTTTCTGTAAACTCTAGGATCTGTTTCCTTGTCTTTTTCCACTTCTAGAGGTGACCTACATTTCTTGGCTTCTGGGCCCTTTCTTCCAACTTCAAAACCAGCAACAATATGCATAGTCGTTCTCAATCACATCCCTCTGATCTCTTCTGTTGCTTCCCACTTACATACACACATACATATATATGTGTGTGTGTACACAACACACACACATACACACATTTCCTTTTAGTTTTACCTAAACCATCACTAAAGGAAAGGAAACTAGTATGGTTTTTTTTTTTTTTTTTTTTTTTTTTTAATTGTTTTAGGGGTCTTTTCATACTGAAACTAAAGTAACTAAAGTAATGGCTATCCTAAAATGTGATGTTAATGCTTGGACTTGGTGATCATTGCTTTGGGGAGATTCTGAGGAGCATCTTGCCAGTTGCCCTTAAAATGAGTTATAATTCCAATTAAAAATAAACACTTTCTTAAAATTATGTCATTAATGTAAATTTAGTAAGTGTTGCTTTTTTATTTCTTTCCATACTTTTATTCATAGAAATAAAATCTACCATTTAGGAAGGCATTTTGTATAATAAGACTTAAAAGTTAGGAGAATGTGGGGTGGTGAATGCTGCTTTACTAGAATTCCAGCAAAAGCCGGATCATTACTTGTTGCGAATGTTAGACAGTGAATTTACGCATTAAGTGAGAGAAAGTTCGTCTAGTAAATTTGACCCAGGGAGTTTTCTCCAGGGATTTAACTTGAACTAAGAAACATTCCCCACTTTACATAAATAATAGCATGCTCCACGTATTCTTTATGCTTTCTCTTTTTCTTAACATAACAATATATTGTGAATAGGGTCCATATTAGAAAATACATATCTTTTTTCTTCTTAAGAACTCAGTATATTCATTTGCCTGCATGTGTCATTATTTGATACCTTATTGATTAATATTTACATGTTTTCAGTATTTTGGGAATATAGCTAGCTACAGGATAAATTCCTAGAAGTACTTCCACTGGCTCAAAGTCATTTACTTTGCAATCACAATCTGCAATCAATACCTTTGTTGACAATCTGGGTGACTTTTAATTGCAATTATGTTATTGTCAATGAAAAAAAAAGATGTTCATCTTTTCATATGTTTCATAACCTCTAGTGACTTTTTTGGAAAATGTTTGATGATATTTTTCTTTACTATTTCCCATATTTTATAGCAATTTTAGTTTTCCAGAAAAATTGTACAGAAAGTATGGAGGGCTCCCTGCCCAACATGTGCACAGTTTCTCCTATCATTAACCCCTTGTATTAGTACAGCATATTTGTTCCAAATGATGAAAGAATACTCATATATTATTCAGTCCATATTTTACATTAGAGTTCACTTTTTATGTTGTAAATTTCCAAAGGTTTGGCAAATGCATAATATTATGATCCAACATTATCATATCATATAGAATAGTTTCATTGGCCTAAAAAATGCCTTGTGTCAGACCTATTCATCAATCCCTTCTCCCCACTGAGCCCCAAGAAACAACTGATCTTTTCATTGTCCATTGTTTTGCCTTTTCCACAAAGTTATAAAGTTAAAATTATACAATCTGAAGCTTTTGTAGGCTGCCTTCTTTTATTTACACATTCAAATTTCCTTTCTTTCTTTTTGTAGATTGATAGCTCACTTTTTTTTTATTGATTGATGTGGTTTGGATTTGTGTTTCTGCCCAAATCTCATGTCAAATTGGAGGAGGGGCCTGGTGGGGGATGATTGGATTATGAGGGTGGATTTCCCCCTTTCTGGTCTCAAGATAGTGAGTTATGAGATCTGATGGTTTAGAAGTGTGTGGTACTTACACCTGTGCGCTCTCTCTCTCTGTCTCTCCTGTTGCCATGAGAAGATATGCTTTGTTTCCCCTTTGCCTTCTGCCACGATTGTAAGTTTCCTAAGGCCTCCCAGTTATGCTTCCTCTAAAGCCTGTTGAACTGTGAGTGAATTTATCCTATTTTCTTCACGAATTACCCAGTTTCAGATAGTTCTTTACAGCATCCTGAGAATGGATTAATACATTGATGACTAATATTCCATTGTATGAATGTACCACAGTTCAGTTATTTGTTTACCTATTAAGGACATCTTAAATGCTTCCATTTTTTTACATTCAAATGCAGGGGTTTTTTTTGTGGATATGTTTCCAATTAATTTAGGTAAATATCTGGGAGCATGATGGCTTAATCATACAATAAATCTATTTTTGCTTTATAAAAAACTTTAACTCTGTCTTCCAACATAGCTGTACCAGTTTACATCACCACCAGCAATGAAAGAAAATTCCTGTTATCTCTTTCTTGCCAGCATTTGGTGTTGTTTTTGTTAATTTTTAAGAGCTTTTTATATACATCAGACATTTGCCTGTGTCTGTGTCTGACTTAGAAATTCTTCCAATTTATCTTTTGTTTTTGAACTTCACTTAAAATAAGTTTTGGTGATGTAGTTTTAAAAATATTTTATTATTTGTTCCTTTTATATCTTCTTTGTTTTAACATTTATTTTAGGTTCAGAGGTACATGTGTAGGTTTGTTATATAGGTAAATTGCATGCTACGCAGGTTGGGTGTATAGACTTATTGTCACTCAGGTATTAATCATAGTCACTTATAGGTAGCTTTGTATCTTCACCCTACTCTCACCCTCCATCCACAAGTAGACCCCAGTGTCTCTTGTTCCCTTCTTTGTGTCCATATGTATCCAATGCTTAGCTCCCACTTAAAAGGGAGAACATGTGGTATTTGATTTTCTGTTCCATATTATTCAAAATCACTAATTATTAGAGAAATACAAATCAAAACTGCAATGAGATACCATCTCACACTAGTTAGAATGGCTATTGTTAACAAGTAAAAAATAACAGATACTGACAAGGTGGTGAAGAAAAGGGAACACTTATATGTTACTGGTGGAATTGTAAATTAGTTCTGCCATTGTAGACAGTAGTCTGGTGATTTATCAGAGAATGTAAAACAAAATGACCATTCAGCCCATTAATTGTATTAGTGGGTATAAACCCAGAGCAATAAAAATCCTTCCACCATTTGTTTTTAAACTATCATTTGGGGCATCTGGGTCATAATTAGTGTTATAGTTTCGTTGTGTCCCCATCCAAATCTCTTCTTGAATTATAGTTCCTATCATCCCCAAATGTCGTGGAAGGGACCCAGTGAGAGGTAATTGAATTATGAGGATGGTTACCTCCATACTGTTCTCACAGTGAGTGAGTTCTCCCAAGATCTGATGGTTTTATAAAGTGCTTTTCTCCCTCTTTGCTTGGCACTTCTTCTTGCTGCTGCCATGTGAAGAAGCATGTGTTTGCTTCCCCTTCTGCTATGATTTTAAGTTTCTGAAGGCCTCTCCAGCCATCTAGAACTGCGAGTCAATTAAACCTCTTTCCTTTATAAATTACCCAATCTTGAGTATGTCCTTATTAACAGTGTGAGAATGGACTACTACAGTAAACAGGTACCAGGTAAGGGGCACTGCTGTAAACATACCCCAGAATGGGGAAGCAACTTTGGAATTTGGTAACGGGTAGAGGTTGGACTTGTTTGGAGGGCTCAGAAGAAAACAGAAAAATGTTGGAAACTTTGGAACTTCCTAGAGACTTGAAGGGCTCAGAAAACAGGAAGATGTGGGAAACTGAAACTTCCAAGAGTCTTGTTGAACAGCTTTGAACAAAATGCTGATAGTGATATGAATGATAAAGTCCATGCTGACATGGTCTTAAATGGAGATGAGGAACTTGTTGGGATCTGGAGGAAAGGTCACTGTTGCTATGCAAAGAGTTGGGTGACATTTTGCCCCTACCCTAGAGATCTGTGGAACTTTGAACTTGAGAAAGATAATTTAGGGTATCTGGTGGAAGAAATTTCTAAGTGGCAAAGTGTTCAAGAAGAAGCAGAACATAAAAGTTTGAAAAATTTGCAGCCTGATGATGCAGTAGAAAAGAAACCCATATTCTGGGGAGAAATTCAAGCCAGCTGCAGAAATTTACATAAGTAATGAGAAGCCTAATGTTAATTGCCAAGATAATGGGGAAAATGTCTCCAGGGCTTGTCAGAGAACTTTGGGGCAGCCCCTCCATCACAAGCCAGGAGGCCTAAGAGGCAGTACTGATTTTGTGGGCTGGGCCCAGGGACTCCTGCTGTGTGTAGCCTAGATTCCCAGCCACTCCAGCCATTTTTAAAAGAGGCCATGGTACAGCTTGGGCCATGGCTTTAGAGGTTGCAAGCCCTAAGCCTTGGCAGCTTCTGTGTGGTGTTGAACCTGCAGATGCATGAAAGTCAAGAATAGAGGTTTGGGAACCTCTACCTAGATTTCAGAACATGTATGGAACTGCCTGGATTTCTAAGCAGAAGCTTGCTGCAGGGATGGGGCCCTTATGCAGAATCTCTGCTAGGACAGTGTGGAAGGGAAATGTGGGGTTGGAACCCCCACACAGAGTCTCACTGGGGCACTGCCTAGTGTGGCTGTTAGAAGATGCTGACCATCCTCTATACCCCAGAATGGTAGACCCACCAACACTTTGCTTTGTGTGCCTGAAAAAGCTGCAGACACAATGCCAGCCCATAAAAGCCACCTGAAGGGAAGCTGTACCCTGCAAAGCCACAGTGGTAGAGCTGTCCAAGGCCATGGGAGCCCACCTCTTGCATCTGTGTGACCTGGGAGTGAGACATGGAGCCAAAGGAGGTCATTTTGGAGCAGTAAGTTTTAACGACTGCCCTATTAGATTTGAGGCTTGCATGGGGCCTGTAGCCCCTTTGTTTTGGCCAATTTCTCCCATTTGGAATGGGTGTTTAACCCAATGCCTGTCCTCCCCATTGTACCTAGGAAGCAACTTACTTGCTTTGATTTTACCAGCTCTTATGCAGAAGGGACTTACTTTGTCTCAGATGAGACTTTGGACTTGGAATTTTCAGTTAATGCTGAAATGAGTTAAGACTTTGGGGTCCTGGTGGGAAGGCATAATTGTGTTTTGAAATGTGAGGACATGAGATTTGAGAGGGGCCAGGGATGGAATGATATGGTTTGGCTGTGTCCCCACCCAAATCTCATCTTGAACTGCAGTTCCCATAATCCCCATGTGTCATGGCAGGGACCCAGTGGGAGGTAATTGTATCATGGATATGGTTACGTCCATGCTCTTCTCATGAAAGTGAATGAGTTCTCATGAGTTCTGATGGTTTTAAAAGGGGCTCTTCCCTTCCTTCACTCTGCACTTCTCCTTGCTGCTGCCATGTAAAGAAAGATGTGTTGGTTTCCTTTTCTGCCATAATTGTAAGTTTCCTGAGGTCTCCCCAGATCTGAAAAACTGAGTCAATTAAACCTCTTTCCTTTATAAATTACCCAGTCTTGGGTATGTCTTTATTAGCAGTGTGAGAATTGACTAATACACTTAGAAACACATTTTGTTTCCTCCTAGATAATTAAAAGAAATCCTATATGAGTAGTTGTAATACTTATAGTTTCACATGTAAAATTTGTGTATTTGGTCAATATATAAATTTCAAATTAGAGTTTCTATAATAGGTAAGGTACAATTGTAGCAGCTTCTTTTCTTCCAGATGATTACCCAGTTATCTTAATGTCACTAAGAGAATACCTTTGCCTATGAAGAGTATTGAAACATTTTTTTTCCATATTTTTCTCAATGACCATATAACCAGAAGCCCAGCTGGTCATTCTGTGTCTTCCTAGAGAAGCCAGAGGAGGAGAATTTTGTAATAAAAAGGGATTAAAATACAAATCCTAACTGTATTTCTTTTAGTTGTGCTATTTTGGACAAGTTATTCATTATTCTTAAAACTTGTATTCTTCATAAAGAAGAAGGAGAAAATAACAATTTTCTATAGTTTCTATGATTATTAAAATGAGATATCAGAATGCCTGACACAATACTAAATACAAAGCAAGTGTTCACTATATGGTAGCTATCATTATTAATATTATAATCACACTAAAGTGATAGACTTTAGAAATTAACATAGTCAAAGAAAAAAATCTATTAATAAAATATATTTATGACAACTTACCCCAAAAATGTGGAATTATATATCCTACAAGCTCCTCGTGCTCCACAGCTGGTGGTGGACCACTTCATACACGTTGTATCAATCAGAGCCCCAAAATATATTGGAACTAGAATACCTCCTGTAACACGAGATAAGAAGATATCAATCCAAGTGAAATGCTTCAAATGTAACTGGGTGATATTCTACACTGACACATTTTGAGTTAAAAAAAGTTTAATACTTTGGAAAGTTATTCCATTGTTTTGACTTACATCTACCCAAGAATCAAAATTGCTAGGAATCTCTAAGGCCTAAATCATATGGTAATGTCATATACATACCTGATCTACTATTCTCTCCCTATACTCATAGGGAAGAAGGGGCATTATATACCTATATACTCTGTTCTTCCTATAACGTCAATTAACTTAAACTTGATTGGTAAAAGGGGAATGTTATTAGTAAAACATGAAAATCATGTTGATTCATATAAAATTTGTCTTAGGCAAGAAAGACTGGATTACTGGGAATAAAATTACAACTTTATGGGAAAAGGAAAAAGCTCTCACCTCAACTGCTGCAAAGTCAAAGATTTTTAATACTATTTTAAGAAAATTAAAAAGTGAATGCTTACATCAGGATTCCCTCCCCAGAGACGTTCAGGCCCAGCTTCAAAGAGTGCTCAGCTACTGGCCAGTTTTACTTATTTCTGGGCTCAGAGTACCATTTCCTCCTAGTTGGTGCTCTTAAAGCCCACAATCCAGCATTTTCTTTCCATTGATTTAATGCTTTTCTTAATATCTCCTAAAGCAGCCTAGGCTGTATAGGTTAGGGTCGCTGATAAATTTTGCTTCTGTTAGTGATCTTACCACAATAGCGCATACATTTCAATGGTCAGTCCCTAAGGCAATTTTTATTAGTAGTGCATGATTTCACGGAAGGTACAGCATTCCAGGAATACAATTGTTTATATGACAAGTATACATTCTGAGATTAACTCCTAGTTTTAAGCATAGGTAATTTGGTCAAAATTCTGAAGGACATCATAGTACGGAGTTATCCTTCAGATGTTAGAACTGAAGCATACAAGATTTTACTTTGTTCTTGTTCTTTTTTGTGGTTCATACTTTTCAGATTTTAAAACATGACAACGATTTGTATAAGACAGTTTACTGATTCTGCTTATTTTTAAACATTCTCAATTTTCTGAGAGTAAGAAACATTAGAATCACAAGGGAATGGTGCCTGAGGCCAATGTATCTGAGGCAATCTAGTACTGACAAAATGGGTGAGAAATTTGCAGATTTCAAAAACTCAGAAGCACCTTTGAAAAATGAAAAATAAATGCCAATAATTTATTTTCTTCACATTATGCCACTGGTTTAAATAAACTTTGTGAAGTAAATGTGTTAACTAACAAACTAGGACTTAATTACTGGAATTAAAAACCTCTGATGACCTATTTTCTAAATAATCTTTTCAGTTTAATACACTATATATTATAATAGACTTTCCACAGTTTACACACATATCGTATTTAAGACGACTGTTTGTGAATTGGAAGTTTGATACTAAGTATGGATTTTTCCCATAGAGGCATTTGAGCTTCATTGTGGCATATAGTGGACACACTGAAATTGGATGCTCACAATTAGGATGGCCAGATTCATTTTTTTCTATTTTATGTTGCTAAAATAATTTCCATTTTCATAGTCTCATTTCAACATATCAGAAGAAATACTAACTACCCAGAACTATTTTCAGCCTCTGTGTTCCAAGTTCAAAGAGTGAGGTATCTTCTCTGAATGTGAAGGTAGAGAACTGCCAAGATTACAGAGACTGGAAGATTAGGGACACAGAAAGGGAATACTGGGAAGAGAACTGATGTAACCCTGCAGCATCTCCCATCTTCTCTCTCCTATTCCCTTTGCATTTCTTTTTACCTTTCAGGATCTGTGACTTTCTCACCAAATACACTTCATGACAACTCGATTGTAATTTGGCCATACTTTTTCCTTTGCTTGCATGGGTCCCAGAAACTGAATCCTCCCGCTTCCTTTTCTTTTTGCCATCAGTGGTTACCTATGGGTCATAATCAGTCGTCTGCACCAATCCCTAGATAAATGATGGCCTTTTCCTACTTCCCAGGAATAGGCATATAAGATTTACAGTTCTTACGAAAGAACACTCATGGGGGTGAGGCTAGACATTGTTTAACAACAGGCATCTGTGCAGTAAAAAAGGCAAATGGTAACAAGGGAGAAAGGGTAATTTTCTAATTCTTTTCTAATCAACTTTGAATATTTAAAATATAGGCCTCTAAAAGGTAGCAGATAGGAGGCAGGACTAGCTTGCAGCCCACTTGGACAAACAGAGCAGCATGTGGACTCACATTGTGAACTTTTTCTCCAAGAATTACCATAGCAACATACTGGGAAAGCTGAGAGAGTCCACAAACCTTTGAAGAAAGTATATCACCAGCTGCAGGCTCCCTTAGATGACAAAAAAAAACTGAGTCAGCTTCCTTTCTCAGCACGGAGGCTGGAGGTCAGGGGCAAGTTCTCAGCCTTGGTCACCAAATACCTGGTAATAGACTCAGTGCTGTTGGGGGTCACAGTGGCAGTGAGACCAGCCTGTAGGACTGCATGCTAGATAGGAGCAGGGTAACGCCTGTTACTGCTATTTCCCCCGCACCTGCTCCTGGCCCGCTGCCACTTCCTTTGAGATCTGTGTGACTTAGCAGAGGCAGCCATCATTCCCTTGGGAACATAACTTCATTGGCCTGGGAACCACACCCCCATCCCACACAGCAGCCACAGCAAGCCCCACCCAAGGAGAGTTTGAGCTCAGACATGCCTATCTCTGACCCACCTAATGATCTTTCTCTACCTGCCCTGGTTACTGATGACAAGAACATAAGCTCTTAGCAGCTCTAAGGCCCTGCCCACCAACCGAGAAACCTGAATACTTAACAGGATGACCCTAGGGCAAGTTTGCTTCCTCTCTATAGTACTGCAGCTGATATAACCTTGAAAGCACCACCTCCTGGCTGGAGGCCAACCAACACAAAACCAGTGAACTAAATGAAAATACAACCAAGGACCCTCACACAGTCCACTTCACTCTCCTGCTACCTCTGCCAGAGCAAATGCTGGTATCCATGGCTGAAAGACCTGAAGATGGATCACATCACAGGACTCTTTGCAGAAACTCCCCAGTACCAATCCAGAGCCCAGTAGCTCCACTGGGTGGCTAGACCCAGAAGAGTAAAAACAATCACTGCAGTTCAACTATCAGGAAGCCCCACCCCTAGGGCAATGCGAAGAATGCCACATCAAAGGAGCACCCTATGGAACAAAAAAATCTGAACAGCAGCCCTTGAGCCCCAGATCTTCCCTCTGTCATAATCCACACAACGAGCAGGAACGATAAAAACAATTCTGATAATATGAAAAAACAAAGTTCTTTAACATCCTCAAAAGATCACACCAGTTCACTAGCAATGGATCTAAACCAAGACAAAACCCCTGAATTGCCAAGAAAATAATTCAGAAGGTCCATTATTAAGCTAGTCAATGAGGTGCCAGAGAAAGGTGAAGTCCAACTTAAGGAAATAAAAAACATGATATAAGATATGAAAGGAAAATTTCTCAGTGAAATAGATAAGATAAATCAAAACCAATCACAACTTCTGGAAGTCAAGGACACACTTAGAGAAATGCAAAATGCACTGGAAAGTCTTAGCAATAGAATCAAACAAGCAGAAGAAAGACCTTCAGAGCTCAAAGACAAGGCTTTCAAATCAAATCAATTCATCAAAGAGAAAGAAGAAATAATTTTTAAAAATAAACAAAGCCTCCAGGAAGTTTGGGACTAGGTTAAGCATCCAAACCTAAGAATAATTGGTGTTCCCAAGGAAGAAGAGAAATCTAAAAATCTGGAAAGCAGATTTAAGGGAATAATCAAGGAAAATGTTCCCAGCCTTACTAGAGATCTAGACATCCAAATACAAGAAGCTCAAAGAACACCTGGGAAATTCATCACAAATAGATTATCAGCTAGGCACCTATTCATCAGGTTATTTAAAATCAAGATGAAGGAAAGAATCGTAAGAGCTGTGAGGCAAAAACATCAGCATCAGGTAACATATAAAGGAAAACCTATCAGAATTCCAGCAGATTTGTCAGCAGAAACTCTACAAGCTAGGAGGGATTGAGTTCCTAAATTTAGCCTCCTTAAACAAGAAAGTAATCAGGCAAGAATTTTGTCTCCAGCAAAAATAAGCTTCATAAATGAAGGAAAGATACGGTCTTTTCCAGACAAACAAATGCTGAGAGAATTTGCCACTAACAAGCTGGCACTACAAGAACTGGTAAAAGAGCTTTAAATCTTGAAACAAATCCTCAAGATACACCAAAATGTAACTTCCTTAAAGCATAAATCTCACAGGACCTGTATAACAATAACACACACACACACACACACACACACACACACACACACACACACCCCCCCCAAGGTATTCTGGCAGCTAGCACGATGAATAGAATAATACCTCACATCTCAATACTAACGTTGAATGTAACTGACCTAAATGACCCACTTAAAAGTACATAGAATGGCAGAATGGGTAAGAATTCACAAACCAAGTTTCTGCTGTCTTCAGGAGAGACTCACCTAACACATAAAAGACTCACATAAACTTAAAGTAAAGGAGTAGAAATAGATATTCCACATAAATGGGCACTAGAAGTGAGCAAGAGTAGCTATTCTTACATTAGACAAAACAGACTTTAAAGCAACAGCAGTTTAAAAATACAAAGGGGCACATTATATAATGATAAAAGAACTAGTCCTATAGGAACATATCACAATCTGAAATACATACGCACCTAACACTGAAGCTCCCAAATTTATATATAAAAAAATTACTATAAGACCTAAGAAACGAGATAGACAGCAACTCAATAATAGTGGGGGACTTTAATACTCCACTGACAGTGCTAGACAGGTCATCAAGATAGAAAGTCAGCAAATAAACAATAGACTTAAACTATACCCTAGAAAAAATGAGCTTAACAGATACTTACTGAACATTCTATCCAATGACTATAGAATATACATTCTATTCATCAGCACATGGAACATTGTCCAAGATAGACCATATGATAGGCCACAAAACATGTTTCAGTGAATTTAAGAAAGTGGAAATTATATCAAATACTCTCTCAGACCACAGTGAAAGAAAATTGGAAATTAACAGAAAAAGGAACACCAAAAATCATGCAAATACATGGAAATTATATAACCGTCTCCTAAATCCTAAATGATTGTTGGGTCAACAATGAAATCAAAATGGAAATTTTAAAAAGTTTTGAACTGAATAAAAATAGTGACAAAACTTATCAAAACTTCTGGGATACAGCAAAATAGGTACTAAGAGGAAAGCTCATAGCTTTACATGCCTACATCAAAAAGTCTGAAAGAGCACAAACAGACGACATAAGGTCACATCTTATGGAACTAGAGAAACAAGAACAATCCAAACTCAAAGCCAATTGAAGAAAAGAAATAACAAAGATCAGGGCAGAACTAAGTGAAATTGAAACAACAACAACAAAAAATACAAAATGTAAGTGAAACAAAAATCTGGTTCTTTGAAATGATAAACGAAATTGATAGACCATTAGCAAGCTTAACCAAGAAGAGAGAAGATCAAAATAAGCTCAATTAGAAACTAAATGGGAGATATTACCACTGATACCACAGAAATACAAATGATTATTCGAGGCTACTATAAACATCTTTAAGTGCATAAACTAGAAAATTTAGAAAATTTAGAAAAGGTGATGGATAAATTCCTGGAAATAAACAACCCTTAAACCAAGAATAAATAGAAACTCTGAACAGACCAATAAAAACCAGTGAGACTGAAATGGTAATCTAAAACGGCCAACAACAACAACAACAAAAAAGTCCAGAACCAGACAGATTCATAGCTGAATTCTATCAGGAATTCAAAGAAGAATTGTGACCAATCCTATTGACACTGTTCCACAGGATAGAGAAGGAAGGTATTCCTCCTAAATTTTCTATAGAGCCAGTATCACCCTCAAATCCAAACCAAGAAAGGATATAACAAAAAAAGAAAACTACAGACCAATATCCCTGATGAACATAGAAGCAAAAACCTGCAACCAGATATACTAGCTAACTCAATCTAACAGTAGATCAAAAAGATAATACACCATGATCAAGTGGGTTTCATACCAGGGATGTAGGGATGATTTAACATCCACCAGGCAATAAATGTGATACACCACGAAACAGAATTAAAAACAAAAATCACATGATCATCTCAATAGATGCAGAAAAAGCATTTGACAAAATCAGGCATCATTTTATGATTAAAACCCTCAGTAAAATTGGCATAGAAGAGACACACCTTAAGGTAACAAAAGCCATCTATGGCAAATCCACAGCTAACATTTTATTGAATGAGGAAAAGTTGAAAGCATTCCCCCTGAAAACTGAAACAAGATAAGGATGCCTACTTTCACCACTTCCATTAAACATAGTACTAGAAGTCCTAGCCAGGGCAATCAGAGAGAAAAAAAATCAAAGGCATCCAAATTGGTAAAAAGGAAGCCAAACTGTCACTGGTGATATGATTGTAAACACAGAAAGACCTAAGGACTCATCGAAAAAGCTGCTAGAGCTGGTGAATGAATTCAGCAACGTTTCAGGATACAAAAATCAATGTATAAAATCAGTAGCTCTGCTACACACCAACAGTGACTAAGTGGAGAATCAAATCAAGAACTCAACCCCTTTTACAATAGCTGCAAAAAAATAAAATAATTCTTAGGAATATACCTAACAAAGGAGGTGAAAGACCTCTAAAAGTAAAACTACAAAACACTGCTGAAAGAAATCACAGATGACAGAAACAAATGGAAACACATCCCATGCTCATGACTGGGTAGAATCAATATTGTGAAAATGACCATACTGCCACAAGCAACCTACAAATTCAATGCAATTCCTGTCAAAATACCACCATCATTCTTCACAGAACTAGAAAAAAAATCTTAAAATTCACATGGAACCACGTAAGAGCCTGCATAGCAAAACAATGCTAAGCAAAACAAAAAAATCTGGAGGCATCACATTACCTGACTTCAAACTATACTATAAGGCCATGGTCACTAAAACAGCATGGTACTGGTATAAAAATAGGAACATCGAGCAATAGAACAAAATACAGAACCCAGATATAAAGCCAAATACTTACAGCCAACTGATCTTTGACAAAGCAAACAAAAATATAAAGTGAAGAAAGAATACCCCAGTCAACAAATTGTGCTGGGATAATTGGCAGGTCACATGTAGAAGAACAAAACTGGATCCTCATCTCTCACCTTATATGAAAATCAACTCAAGATGAATCAAAGACTTAAATACAAGACCTAAAATCATAAAAGTTCTAGAAGATAACATCAGAAAAACCATTCTAGACATTGACTTTGGCAAAGACTTCATGACCGAGAACCCGAAAGCAAATACAACAAAAACAAAGATAGGTGGGACTTAATTAAACTTAAAAACTTTTGCACAGCAAAAGAAATAATCAGCAGAGTTAATAGCCAATCCACAGAGTAGCAGAAAATCTTCACAATCTATACATCTGACAAAGTACTAATATTCTGAACCTACAAACAATTCAAACAAATCAGCAAGACAAAAACCAAACAATCTCATCAAAAAATGGGCTAAGGACATGCACAGACAATTCTCAAAAGAAGATACACAAATGGCCAACAAGCATATGAAAAAATGCTCAACATCACTAATTATCAGGGAAATGCAAATCAAAACTGCAACGCGATACCACACCTCACTCCTCCAAGAATGGCCATAATCAAAAAATTAAAAAATAATAAATGTTGATGTGGATATGGTGAAGAGAGAACACTTTTACACTGTTTGAGGGAGTGTACACTACTACAATCACTATGGAAAACAGTGTGGAGATTTCTTAAAGAAATAAAAGTAGATCTCATCTGATCCAGCAATCCCATACTAGGTATACAGCTAGAGAAAAAGAAGTAATTATACGGAAAAGATACTTGCACATGCATGTTTAAGTAGCACAATTTGCAATTGCAAGAATATGGAGCCAGCCCAAATGCCCATCAATCAATGAGTGGCTAAAGGAAATGTGGTATATATATATCATAGAATGCTACCCAGCCATAAAAATGAATGAAATAATGGTATTCACGGCAACCTGGATAGAATTGCACACTACTATGCTAAGTGAAGTAACTCAGGAATGGAAAACCAAATATCAGATGTTCACATTCATAACTGGGAGATATTTTATGAGGATGCAAAAGCATAAGAATGATACAATAGACTTAGGGGACTCAGGAGAAAGTATTAATGGATAAATGACTACACATTGGGTATGGTGCATACTGTCTGGGTGATGGGTGCACCAAAATCTCAGAAATCACCACTGAGAATTTATTCTTGTAACCAAACATCACCTATTTCCCAAAAACCTACTGAAATAACAAAAAATAAATAAATAAAAAATTTAAAAAGGCCTTTAGCCTCTGGAGTCTCTAACCTTGCTCTTCGCCAATAATAAACCACATTTTTCTGATCTTTCTTTTATTCAGAACATGCTCTTAATCTAAGGTGCCAAGTTCTAGAGTCTGAATTCTCATTCCCTTTTGCATTAATTCCTACCAATGGTTAGCTGCTCATCCTTACAAGACCAGGTAGTGGGAAGTGACACAGTTAATGTTAACAACTCCTGTTGTTTTATACAACTTCAGCCTGACCAGATTCCTAGGGCTCCTAAGCCAATTGAGGTCTGTCCTAAATAAGGCCTCTAAACATTTAGAAGGAAGGCTCTCCACTCTGCCTATACCTGGAAGAAATATTCTTATATTTCTGAAAGAAGGAAAATTTCAGATACTACCTATCTTTCTGCTAGAAAAAGTATAATATAAATATGATGATTCCTTGCTCTTAACAGATTGGCTTTAACGAGAATTAACAATCAAATTCTCTGCTAGGCCACTCAATTTTCCTGTTATTATTTTCATTTATCACAAAAATGAAAATGATTCTTACTTATTCCTTTTTTATACGTTCTCACAGTTGAAAATTAATTACATTGTCTTTAAGCCTTAACATGAATATTTACATGTTAAATTTCTCATCTGTATATTTATCATACCTAGTGATCGCAAAATCATTGAATGGAAGCCGATTGCAAGTGCTTTCAATTCAGGTTGAACAATCCTGTAATATGATTAAAGCAAAGAAACAATACATATCATTAAAATATCAAACTGAGTTCATATCAAAACATTTATCAGTATCATTTTTCTTCATAGTAGGATGAGAACTCTTAAGTGAATGGCTCATGTTAAATATAGTTATATTTTCAATTGTTTTAAAAGGCAAACACCTGGGTGGTAATAATTATTTTTATTTCTTATTTATTCTATGCTTTATGATTTCAGGACAGTTTAACAAAATTTTCATATTTGATCCTTATGAAAATCCTATAAAAAAGTGATGAACGGACTTGTTGTGTTTATGAAGAATATGATTTTGTGTGGACTATTTAGTTAAGGTAGTTCTTATGAAAATATTATATGCCCTTACCCAAAAGTAATTCTTAGCAGTCCTCTTTTTGCCATCTTATTTCTATGATCAGTGTTAAGAGAGTAGTTTACTAATATGATTCATAAATTATATAATACAACCAGATGGGTCAAAACACTTTTCTGTATTCTAGTGTCTTGTGTATTTAACTGCCATATTAAAGGTAAAGAGTATACTTGTATCCTCACTTAGAAACTAACTCACTCTTGCATTTCCCCATTTCCATTTTTTTGTGTTCAACAAACTGATTACACTACCAACCCTGTGATAACTTAGTATACACCAAGCGAAATAAAATTATTTTGCATTAGTGGAGGGGGTGGATTGGGATAAGGGAGGGTGACTGTGGCTCAAAACACCCAGTTTTACTGAAATAATAAATTAACTGATGAAAAAGGTGTTTTTTTCTTGAATTCTTGGATGGTTACTCTTTCAGAGAGCTATGAGCTGTCATCAATCAACGAACATTCACTGAGCACCTACTGAGAGATACTACGCTGGTTAACGTTCTTGGGAGTAAATAGACAAATTATGCTTCTTCTCATCTAAGTGACTTGGAGAAGTGTGTCACTTAATTTCTCTTAGCCTTAGTTTCTTTGTTTGCTAAGTGAAGATAATAATGCTTATCTCATGTTATAAGAATCCAATAAAATGAGCTAGAACTCTAAACTTCAATTTCATTTACACATAATCACATCTATACAGAACAGCTTTCTTTTATTGAGATTCTGAAAAGAATTCAACAGGATTTATAAAATTTTAAAAGGCAAAAGTTAAATTAAACATAATATATTAAAAGTTAAATATAAGATAGTTATATATTAGGAGAGACAATAAATGGAAAGTATGTTTTGGTTCTGCTTTCACCAAGTACAGCAGTACTTTGTTAGCCCAGTTGAGGACACAACACCACACTGAAGACAATGAATCCATGTCTGCTATATAAGGAGGAAATTTATTTCATAAAGAGGTGGTCAGGAGAAAATCAGCAGGAAGGGGAGGTTAGCTTTTCTATTAAGATGTTACTCTCAAATATCAGATTTCTCAAAGGAGGTTTGGGGAAGGGAGAGATTGCACTTCACCCCTGGTTGAGCTCTCTGACAATTGCCTGACACGCATTTTTCACTGTAATTCATTTTCAGAAGTTGCACTTTGTATACTATATGCACAAGGCAAACTGACATTTGTTATCAACTTGTATTTTCACCCAGGGAAAGGGTTAGCATGCAGGAGAATTGGGGGACTTGCAGATAGGGTGAATTGTTTCGAAGAGTGGGCCTGAAATCTTCAATTCTGTGGAAATGATGGATATGTGTGATATAGTAACATACATATACAATAACAACCATACACACTCCTACATTTACATGCATGTACACTCACACTACTCCTTGCATGCTCATACTCACATGCTCACTTGCATGCACACACCCATGCACTGTTATCATGAAGGATTATTTTTCACTGTAGAGTGATGCCTGCTTCATATATGATATTGAGCAGCTCTGGATTTTCATGGATATCTTCCAGGATGAACTCATCACAAAAAACACCCCAAGAAGTTAAATGTGTCATTTCATTTAATTATTGATGATTTTTAAAAAAATGTGTGGGGCTTATTTCACTTCCTTTTTATTTTATTTTAGTATTTTTATTTTTAGTTCTGGAGTGCATGCGCAGGATGTGCATCCTGTTTGCAAAACATTGAAGAAAAACTCTAATTTGTATCCTAAAGGAGCCAAATCTTTTCTGGCTGAGCCATTAAAATGTATTTTGTTTTTAAGTTCTAAAACATTACCCTCCTTTGGGTCATTTAAGATTGATGTTTTGTTTGTCATCAGCTTACATCATGCCTCACACCCTTGTCACCAGTAGAATGCCAAGATTTTGAGATCTTCTCTGGGTACCAAGACTCTCATTCCACATGGTTTAATATACATCCCTTAATCCAACTCACTTTTCTACTCTTTTCCCATCACCCAAACCCTTTTATTTTGCCCATGGAAACTCTTGTTTATTACCAGCAAAAATGTTTATTTTTTTTTATTTCATTTTTTTTGAGACAGAGTCTCACTCTGTGGCCCAGGCTGGAGTGCAGTGCTATGACCTCAGCTCGCTACAACCTCCACCTCCTGGGTTCAAGAAATTCTCCTGCCTCAGCCTCCTGAGTAGCTGGGATTACAGGTGCCCACCACCACGCCTAGCTAATTTTTTTTATTTTTATTTTTAGTAGAGATGGGGTTTCACCATGTTGGCCAGGCTGGTTTTGAACTCCTGACCTCAATTGATCCACCCGCCTTGGCTTCCCAAAGTGTTAGAACTACAAGCATGAGCCACTGTGCCTGGCCAACTTCCTACATTCTTTTTAGCTCTTTTACTTTCTTGTTCTAAATGAAGTCTAACTCCCATTAACACTCTTTCCATACAACTCTATCGTTTTCCTTCCACCGCCTCTGTATCAATGGGCCTGAAATGTGGAAGTCCTTATTGATCTTTTGTTTTTACCACTTCCATACCTGAGTCTCTCCTCTGAAAGACCTCTAGATCCTAGGAAGAGGTGCACCACCCTAATATGCTATTCTCTAACCTCCTTGTCGAAGTTAGCTGTAGACTGGCACAGCACAACTCTCACCATTTTTTGACAATTTTCATTCTAGGTTCTCTGTCATTTTCATCAAAATGATTTCTGCTCCTTTTCCTAGTTATTTTAATCTTTGTATAGACTATGCTCCCAATGCTCTGCTCTTCCAGTTTCTTGGCCTTTTCTCTGGAAAGTCGTATTTCTTTCACCCACAATCAGTTCATCAGTACCCACTTTTTAAACTCTCAATTTTGAGCATCCCACTCCTCATAACCACCTCTCAAAGTTTAAAATGACTCCCTTTCATACATCTGCTGCAATATACCTCAACCCCAGCTCTTTAGGCTTATGACTCCTCTGACCTCTTCACAGGCCATCTCTAGTTTCACCTCTTCACGTCCTCTCTCATCATGATGTTTTGTTATAATCAATCCCTTGCATATATCTTGAACATTTTTGTCTATCTCATCCTTTATTGTATTGGACAAGCAAAAATGCTTTTATCTAAACCTCTACCTTCTCTGCACCTATGTACAATGTGCTGCATAGCTGGAGGAAATAATTCAAACATGCTGGTTGGGCTTACTTTAAATTCATAAGCAAAAATATTCAGGAGACCTCCAGTGCAATTGTCCAATATTTTACTAGTCCATTTGCCCAGTCAGTATATTTCTCCAGTCTTCAAGATTACTAGGTAACATTTTCTTATATGAACACTCTTTCTTTTCTTTCTCTTCTTTCTCATCTGATTACATTGCTTTTTTATAACAGAAAAAGTAGAAGCACTTAGAAAAAAGTCTCAATATTCTTCATCACTACAGGTATACATTTACCAGCTTTTTACCCACATAGACAATTTTCCCTTCTACAAAGAAAAACTCTGTGTCTTTGTTAACATCTCTTTTCATCTTCCTCTATAATTACTTTCCCTCTCTTCTGCGTTGTCAGTTTCCTTCATCTGTACTGCTAATTCTCATTCGTATGCAAGCATGGTATTATTTCTAGAACTGAACATAAACAGAACTCTTGATGACATAATCATGCTAGCTACCACATTTTTTCTCTACTTCTTCTTGTAACACTTCTCCTGAAAAGAACTTTCCATACTGACTGTTTGCACTTTCCTTTCTAGCATTTTTTCCTGATCCTCTTCAATATAGCCTTTCACATTCTATGCAGCACACATTATAGTCACATTTTCAAAGGCAGAAAAATCCTGTTAAAACAAAATAAATTCAAAAAAGAGAGAGAGAGCTTATCTAAATGAGGAAGAATCAGATAAACAATTTTGGAAGTATAAAGAAGAAAGAGTGTTACAACCTCTCCAAAGGACCACAGTAACCTCCAGCAGTGGATTCTAAACAAAATAAAATCTTTGATATAGTCGATAAAGAATATGCACCTGTAGTCCCAGCTACTCAGGAGGCTGAGATAGGAGAATCGCTTGAAGCCGGGAGGTGCAGGTTGCAGGGAGCGAGATCATGCCACTGCACTCCAGCCTGGTGACAGAGTGAGACTCCAACTCTAAAAAAAAATATCCAAAATATTGATTCTAAAGAATTCTAAAGAATCCTCCAAGAAATAAGGCCTTTAAGAAATACAGGATTATGTAAAGATTGAGATCCAAAAGTTGAAAGCCATCATAAACACACCAGGAAAATGATGTAGCATAAAAAAGAAAATATAGATTTTATTGAGAAAAACAGACACAACTTCTGAAAATGAAAAATATTTTGATGGAACTGCAAAATAGTTCTGAAAACTTTAACAACAGGCTGAACAAGCAGCATAAATCATTTAAGAGCTAGAAGACAGGTCTTTTAAGTAAACCCAGTAAGACAAATACAGAAAAATAAATTGCAAAACTTAACAAAGCCTTCAAGAACTAGGTTATCATGTAAAGCATCCAAACCTATGAATTATAGCCATTACAAGGGGAGAAGAAGAGAAAGTAAAAAGTGTGGGTAACTTGTTTGAATAAATAACTCAGGAAAACTTCCCTGGTCTTGCTACAGACCTAAACATCCAGATATAAAAATCTCAGATGATTCCTGGGATATGTATTACAAGAATAATCTAAGAAAGACATATAGTCATCAGACTATCCAAAGTCAACATAAAAGTGGCAAGAGAGAAGTGTCTAATAATCTATAAAAGAAATCTCATCAAACTCATACCAGAGTTTGCAGGAAACTTGTAAGCAGGAACCGTACAAGCCAAAAAGAAACTGGGGTCCTATTTTGAGTCTTCTTACAAAATAAGGCCAGACAAGAATTTTTTTTTATCCTCCTCAACTAGGCTTAATAATTCAAAGAGAAAAAACGTATTTCCTAGATATTAAGCAAACACTAAACATATTTGTCACAGAATGGCACTACAAGAAATACTCAAAGGTGTTCTAAACACAGAAACGAAAGAGCAATACTAATCATTATGGGAACATACAAAAGTATAAAACACACAGATCTTATAAAGAAATCACCGAATTGATGCCCCAAAGCAATTAAGAACTAATTAACAATATTATGGGAACAAAACTTCAAATACTGACCTTAGATGTAAACAGACTAAATGCTCCACTTAAAAAAATATAGGCTGGCAGAATGTTTTTAAAAAAAACATTTCTTATGCTACACACAAGAAACCCATCTATCTAAGCTAACTGGTATAGACATTTTCAGAGTCAAAGTAAAGGGGTGCAAAAAGATATCCCATGGTTACATAAACCAACTATAGCTATACTTGCGTTAGATCAAACAAATTTCAAATAAAAAATGGTAAAAAAATGAAAAAAGGTTATCATATTTTATAAAGACTCAATTCAACAAGAGGATATAACAATTCTAAAAGCATGTATCGAGCATTGTAGCACTCAGATTCATAAAACAACTACTACTCCGACTGAAGAAAAGAGAGAGACCAATACAACATTAGTAGGGTCCATAAATAACTCACTGACAGAAATAGGAAGATCATGGAGGCTAAAAATCAACAAAGAAAACTGGTAAATAGAACACTAGACCGAATGAACCTAACAAACATTTGCCGAACGTCTTATATTACTACCACAGAATATAGATTCTTCACATCTGCACGTGAAACATGCTAAAAATTTGATCATATGCCATGCCACAGGCAAGAGTGAATACATTTTTTTAAAAATCAAAATTACATGAAGTACCTTCTCAGAACACAGTGAAATAAAAACAGAAATTAGTACATAGAGGAATTCTTGACACTATACAAATAAATGAAAATTAAATAACTTGTTCCTGAACAATTATTGAAATCAAGACAGAATTATTTCTAAAAATCAAAATGAATGAAAAATAAAGACAGCATATCAAAACCTCTGAGATGCATCAAATCAATGCTAAGAGGGAAGTCCGTAGCATTAAATGCCTATCTAATATCATGCCTCATGGAACTAGAAAATCAAGAACAACCCACACCCTAAACTGGCAGAATAAAGCAATAACAAAGAACAAAACTAAATGAAATGTGGGCAAAAACATTTACAAAGGATCAGTGAAAAAAAAAGTTGGTTATCTGAAAATATAAACAAGATTGCTAGACTGCTAGAAGATTAACCATTAAAAGGAAGAAGATTCAAATAAGCACAATCAGAAATGATAAAGGTGACATTAAAACTATTACCACAGAAATACAAAAGATCATCGAAGACTACTATGTACATCTCTACATATACAAACTAGAAAACCTACAGAAAATCGATAAATTCCTGGAAACATACAACCTCCCGAATTTGAACCAAGAAAAAATAGAAATACTGAACAAATAATAAGTAATTAAATTGATCAGTAATAAAAAAGAAATCTCCTAATAACAATAAAAAGTGCAAGAACAGTTAGCATCACTGCCAAATTCTATCAAAGAAACAACAGCATCACCCTGACACCAAAACTCGGCAAGTAAATAATAAATAAAAATAAAACTACAGATCAATATTACTGATGAACATAGATCAAAATATCCTCAACAAAACAGTAGAAAATTGAATTTGGCAGTACATCAAAAGGTTCATCACAATGATGAAGCGGTCTTTATTCCTGAAATGCAAAGATGGTTCAACATATGCAAATTAATATATGTGATTCATCAAATTAACATAATTAAAACCAAAAAGCATATAAAATCAACTGACACAGAAAAAGCACTTCATAAAATCAAGCATTCCTTTATGATAAAAACCATTACTTAACTATGCATAGAAGAAACATACCTCAAAATAATGAAAGCCGTAAAATGCAAACCACAGTTAACAACATACTGAGTGAGGGAAAACTGTAAGCATTACTTCTAAGAAAGGGAACAAGATGAGGACGTCTACTTTCACCACTCCTGTTCAACATAGTATTGGAAGTTCTATCTAGAGCCATGACAAAAAAAGGAATAAAAGGTATCCAAATTGGAAAACAAATGTTCAAATTATTTCTTTTTATTTATGATATAATCTTATACCTAGAAAATCCTAAAGACACCTCTGAAAGTCTCCTAGACTTGATAAACTACTTCAGTAAAGTTTCAGGATATAAAACCAATTTACAAAAATGAGTATAATTTCCATACACAAATAATGATGTAGCTGAGAACCAAATCAACAAAAGTATCCCAATACAGTTATCTATCTGATAGATAACTGATAGATAATATAGTTGTCTATAACAAGATTTTTTTTTACAGATATATATAATAGATAAAAAATAAACTAAATAGGAATACATTTAACCTAAGAGGTAAAAAGTCTCTACAAAAAGAACTGATGAAAAAGTCATATATGACAAAATGGAATGGAAAAAGTTCCCACACTCATGAATTGAAATAATTAATATTATGTAAAATGACCATCCTGCCCAGAGCAACCTATAAAGATTCAATGCAATTTCTATTAAATTATCAATATCAGGTTTTATAGAATTAGAAAAAAAAAAATCCTAAAATTCATATGGAACCAAAAAAGATCCTGAAGAGCAAATTCATCCTAAGCAAAAAATAAGCTGAAGTTATTACCTTACCTGACTTTATATTATACTTCAAGTCTATAAGCCAAAATAAATAGTAATAGTATAAAAATAAATGCATAGATTAATGGAACAGACTACAGAAGCTAGAGATATAACCACATACCTACAACACACTGATCTTTGACAAAGGCAAAAATATATATACACTGAGGAAAGGACACTCTATTCAATAAATGGTACTGGGAAAATTGGAGAGTCATATATGCAGTCATAAAATGGAATCTCTATCTCTCACCATATATAAAAATTAACTCAAAATTGATTAAAGACTTAAATGTAAGGCCTGAAACTATAAAAAATCTTAGGGAAAAACCTAGGAAAACTCTCCTGGACATTGGTCTAGGCAAAGGATTTATGATTACATCCTCAAACGGAAATACAACAACAAATATACGCCAATGGAACTTAATTAAACTGAAAAACTTCTGCTGAGTAAAAGAAATAATCAACAGAGGACACAGACAACCCACAGAATGGGAGAAAATATTTGTAAACAATGGATCTGATAAAGTGCTAATATCCATAATATACGAGGAACTCAACTCAATGAAAAAAAAAAAAAGAACCTCATTAAAAAGTGGGCAAAGGACATGAACATACATTTTTCAAAGGAAGACATACAAGTGTTCAATAAACATATAAAAAATCCCCAACATCACTAATCATCAGAGATATTAAAATTAAAATCACAGTATCATCTTATATCCTTACTACAGCTATTATTACAAAGTCAAAAAACGAGAGATGTTGGTGAAGATGAGGAGAAAAGAGAATGCTTATACACGGTTGGTGGGAATGTAAATTAGTACAACCTCTGTGGAAAACAGTATAGAGATTTACCAAAGACCTAAAAACTGAACTACCATTCAATCCAGAAATCCCAGTACTGGATGTCTACTTAAATAAAAAGAAATAATTTTATTAAAAAGACACCTGTGGCTGGGTGAAGTGGCTCACGCCTGCAATTTCAGCACTTAGGGAGGCCAAGGCAGGCAGATCACTTGAAGTCAAGAGTTTGAGACCAGTTTGACTGACATGGTGAAACCACATCTCCACTAAAAATTAAAATAAATAAAATAAAATACAAAATAATTAGCCTGGTATGGTGGTGGGTGACTGAAATCCCAGCTACTCAGAAGGCTGAGGCAGGAGAATTGCTTGAACTTGGGAGGCGGAGATTGCAGGGAGACGAGATCTCACCACTGCACTACAGTCTTGGCAAAAAAAGTAAGACTCTATCTCAAAACAAAAACAAACAAACAAGCAAAAAATACCTGCACTCGTATGCTTATCACAGCACTAATGACAAAAGCAAAGTCATAGAATTAATCTAAATGTCCATTAACTGATAGTCAGCCATAAAAAATGAAGTCAAGTCATTTGCAGCATTATGGGTAGAACTGGAGGCCATTATCCTTAGTGAAATGAGTCAGAAACAGAAAGTTAAAAAATGCATGTACTCACTTTGATGTGAGAGCTAAATAGTGGGTACATAAGGACATACAGAGTGAAACAATAGACCATTAGAGACCCTAAAGTGTGGGAGGTTGGCAGAGGGTGGCAGGGATGGGATGGGACAGGAGGGTGGGAGGGATGAAATACTATCTATCGGATACAATGTACTCTATTCAGATGATGAGAACACAAAACCCCATACTTCACTGCACAGTATATCCATGTTTCACAACTGCACTTGTACCCCTAAATCCATAAAAATGAAACACTTTTTATTAACTAAAGCAGCCTTACATTTCCCTTCCTTCTTCATACACCAGTTTTGTTTGGGCTAACAGTGATCAGCATATAATGAAATCTGAGGGTCACTTTCTAGTCCCTAACTCCTGTGAACTCTCAGCAGCCCTTGACATAGTTGCTTTACTCACTGCTTCATATATTCTTCATCATGCTTCAAGAACATGATCTTTTCTGTTTTTCTCATAACTCACGGGACTTCCTCAGTTTCCTTCACTGGCTTCTTCTATTATTCATCTCTAAAGTTAGAGCACTAGGTGTTGGTCCTAGGATCTAGTTTCTATCTGTACTGAGTCCCTAGAAGATCTCAATAGAGCACTGAATTTAAATAGCATCTGTATGTTGCTAACTCTAAAATTTCTGTTTCTAACTTTCGTGTTTCTCCTGAATAGTAGATTCTACATATGACATTGTCGGTAGATATCTAACAGGCAGCTCAGTTTTAGAGACACAAGAAGTCTTACTTGTCCACTTTCCCAAAACTACTCTTCCTTAGTCTTTTCCATTTTGTTCGACAGTACTATAATTTTTTCAGAACTCAGACCAGAATTTTCAGATCATCCTTAAATTCTCTCTCTCACCTGCCGTATTCAATTGAGCAGCAAATTATATTGGCTTTGCCTTAAAAAACAAAACAAAGACTGAGACTCAAGTCACTTCCCACTTCCTTAATCGTAACCATGCTCAGTTGAGACCCCATCTTGTGAAGAATGATCATAGCCTTCTGTTTTCCATGATTTCATTTTTGTCTTCCAAAAACACGCTCCATCTCCATGCACAGTTCGAGTGTTCTTCTCATTAGGTAAGCCATAAGCATTAGGTAATACTAACACTTAAACCCTCTAGAGCTTCTGAACACGTTTAGAATAAGTTCCAAAGACTTTCCTGTGAACAACATAATCTGGATCATGCTAGCTCTGTCATTCTGCTTCATACCTCTCTCTTCCTCACACACTTTTTTCTGACCATGTATATGTCAAGTATGCTCCACACCAGGGCTTTACCTCTGCTCTACCTTGCCTTGATTGTTCCTTCCCTGGCCCCATTTAGCATGGCTTGTAGTTTCACTCTTCAGCTCTTCATTTAGGCTTCTTATCATATGATTTCCAATGCACAATGTCTGAACTAGTGTCTCTTACCTATCCCTACTTTTTCTATTTTCTTACTCTGATCCTTCTTTCTAGTGTTGCACACTTACCCTATTTTACATATTTACTTGCTTGTTTGTTTATTAGTTCTTCTCCTGTGCCAATCCATCCCCCATTCCCCATGCCCACTGGATGCCAATGAATTTTTACCACTTTCATTCACATTTGCATCCTCATTGCATGGACCTGTGGCTGACACACATAATAAATACGTATTGGATGAGTAAATGCCTACACTCCTGCTTAGTCTA
Organism: Mandrillus leucophaeus; assembly: GCF_000951045.1. Taxonomy (NCBI): domain Eukaryota; kingdom Metazoa; phylum Chordata; class Mammalia; order Primates; family Cercopithecidae; genus Mandrillus; species Mandrillus leucophaeus. The sequence continues at coordinate 290,514 of NW_012109719.1, read as the reverse complement.
GTTTTAGCAATAGTCTTATGATATAAGCATTAGAAAATCATTAACAGACTGAAGTTCATATTTTATATCTGCGTTCTCTAGTCTGCTTCACAAAACTTTTCTTCAAAGAAAATCAAAGGCTAGTGAGAGATTAATAAATGCTTTTGACAAGTGGTAATGTTGATTTCATAACTTTCCTAATTAGATAAATCATAATTATCAACGATGAAACAGTATTTTTAAAACTCTCCTCATGAAAAAGTTTTAATTAAGAAGTTGAAACATGTTGAGATACAAACTAGTATGAGGTTTTGAGGTGAATTTTTATTTTAATGAAATTGTATTTTAGCAAATATATGCTTCTCCCTCTGAGTAGACATTTTATATTGAAGATGAAGCTGTATTTGTGGAATATTTACTATAAATAATTTGATAAGACTTGCAGTCAGGGTCAAAATTTAACAACTGTAAATTTAGTTTACAGGTTTACTTTCATGTTAACAAAATTTAAAAACACATTTTTTTCTCTATCATGTCATGCTGTTAGCAGACCATGAATGTGATCAACTAGTATGTTTTAGAAGTACAATTAGATGTTAACCTAGGTTATTCTACTTATCATGTATATTTTTAAGATCCACATGCCTGTCTTTACATGTTTACAGTTTTAGGTGATTGAATTATTATATTGGCCAGTAGGGCACACATTATCTGCTTCCTCCCTAATTTTCCAAACTTATCTTATGCCACACCCCCTCACTCAGTATGGTCCAATGAACTGGATTCTTTTTAGTCTTCAAACACGCTAGTTCTTTCCTATCTTAAGGAATCAGTACCTAGACCCTCTTCCTGAAAGCCCTTCATTTGGTTTTTTCTGTATGCTTTTAGATAAAACATCACTTCTTTTAAGATGTACTTTGTGAGTCCTTTCCCTCATATACTCTCATTTCACTCCCAAATTTCATTTCTCTTTTTATTCCTTTTATTAGCAGTCTTTTTCCTTATTAAGACTTAGAGCAATTTGTAATTATGTGTTTATTTTAAAACTTATTTGTCTCAGGTCACTCGTCGATTTTCTAAGCTATGAAACAACAGGTACCTTATTAGTTTTATTTACCAAGAAATATTCTTCATTAAGCGTCACATCCTGTCTAAATATTTGTTTAATGAGTGAAGAAAGGAATGAATTCTTTACATACACTTTTCTTCTGTCTACAATGGTATTAAGGGATACTAGGTCAGAAGCCATGCTGTGGGTAAATTTACAGCATTAGAATTTCATTACACACAGAAGTTTATATTTATATCTTGTTGCAAAATGTTTTCTTTCAATGAAATCAACAGATGATTTTCTCTAACTGGCCCATTAGGATCCAAGGCAAAAAATTAAAAGTTCTTTTTGAATCATATAGAGACTCGTTTACAATTGAGGCAATTGCCAATCAGTGTGTGTCTTAAGATTCTCAATAAAAGAACAATGTATAGAGTCTAGATTTCACAATGGAAGTATTAGAGACAAAATTACATTATTAATGATAGCACTGAAATATCATAATAATTCTAAGAAAATGAATTCCCAGAAAATTAAAATGTAACAAAATATGAATTTGAGCTAAATACGGAAAATATGTATATCATTGGGTGTGTTTTTAGTTTAATATACATGATAGTGTTTTAAAACATCATACTTACTTAATCACCAGCATGGAATATGAGGTAAGTCCAATTGCACAGAGGAAAGAATCTAAGACTTTAACTGCAAAATAAACATAAAATTTCCTTGTACAAGCATCATCTCTTGGGCATTCACCCAGGTGCACTGAGTAATTTTTGTTCTGGAGACCGGTTACTTCCACACAGCTGCAGTTATAAAACACCTAAAAATAATTTTTGAAATATTACCAAATACATTTGCCACATGCAACTGGGCTATGAATACATTCCATTATATTTAAAGAAGTCTCAAACTAAAATATTTATAGTTTTAAAAATATTATAAAAATACAGTTGCTTAATAATGAAAGACAAAATTGCTTCCTGAATTACTTTCTGTATAAGATAATGTAATTGAATATTAACATTTAATAAATTCTTAATATTAAAATTGGGAAATAATTTAAGAAATTAGCATATGAAACTGTATATAATTTTCTCATCAATATAAATTGTTTTCAATATTGCTCTTTCACCCACACCTACTTCCTAAAATATGCATTTTTACTCACTTTAACAATCTCTACTAACTATTAGTGACATGCCTGGGGAAGGATTACCCCAAAACTTCAGAAAATACAGCAGGTGAAATCTGGAACTAGAGCCACTCATGAAAATAGGACAGAGTACAGAGGAAACAGAGATGGGCATGGATGTCAGAATTCTATTTAAGCAGTCGAAAGCAGCATTCAAGACCATAATGACAGATAATAAAATAGGTAATATTATTACCAGAGAGGTCCAACACAACAGAATGTCCTGACTAATGGTGAGAGTACAGAAGGGGAACATTAGGATCAAGCGATTTGAGAGTTTAATCAGGCAGTGTTTGTAGGGAGGTGGCTTTAAAAAAAATCTATTCTGATTCTAGGCTAAACAAAAGTTTAAGGGAAGTTTGCCTTTAACCTACTAGTGCTAAAGAATAATTACTGAAGGAAGAATTTTAAAAGAATTTAAATCTATACTTTTATAGTCCCACCAAGCTTCCTCTAATCCTTCTTTTTTTTCACTAAGAATAATATGGAGCAATCTTTTTAGAGAAAGCACATTGGCCAATAAAACCAAATTTGATACAGAGAACATTATTTTATAAAGAGATTTTTTTTTTTAACTGAGGATTTAGTAAAGGAATTTTGCAGTAGCCCCCAGAGGGCAGAGCCATTGTCCATATTAAGAAGATATCTCCATGGAGACAGAGCTCTTTTTAGGATTCTAATATTATGTTTCTTTCAGATCTTCACTATTGGGGAAAGTGAAACTAGGGATTAAATGAGGGCACCCTTACTGAAAGATATTATAGTCGAGGAATATGAGATGTGGGCTTTTAAGTATAGTCCTTGGGCCATATATGTTGTGCAAGTTTATTAAAGTTATGGCCTATCTTCAAGGAACCTAGGACGCTTTATTCTTCAAATTTCTCCATGCCTTTCCATGATATATCAGCATGACAGTGGGCAAGGGAAAGATGAAAAATGTTTAAAAATGAAACATGGAAGAGTGTGGTGGAGAGTAATTATCATAGCTGACTATGTTGCTAATGTTGGCAATAGGAAGATGGCCTGAAAAATGATTACACAACTTTGTGAGATGCTGAGTGAATGGTAGGTATGCGGAATACCATACCCAATTTCCAACTATTGGGAGTTACCCAGGATACTGGGAAAAACCTGAGGCTCACATGGAAAAAAACCTTTTGAGTGAAGAAAAAAAATGGAATTTCTAATGGATATGTTGGCAACAAGTGAGCAGGATACTAAATTATCCTGGGTAACAGAAGTGCCGGCTGTGAGGAAATCAACATAGGAAATCGAGAACTGGGCAGTCAAGTGAGCATAAATCCTTGATTAATTTATTGGAAAGTCAAAAGCCCCAGTGAGCCCCTAGCTAAACACATCAGGATGTATATATAAAAATGCACATAGATTATTGTCCCAGTGAAGTAGGTAGTGCTGACACCAGGTTAATCAGGACTTTCCTCTAACTTCTGATGGATAAATTAATTCCAAATTAATTGCAATCCTGTGCTTCAGTCAAATCAGATGCTTCTTAGAAATCCTAAGTGGATTAAATTTTAATAGGTCATATTTCTACATTCTCAAGAAAAAAGTGGGGTAATCTCAAAATAGAATTCAAATAACAGAAAATCTTGGTTGTGTCCTAAGCAGGACTTCATATGAAGCTTTGTTTATACTTCACATCCATCACAATGACAGATAATATTGAAATCTTTTATCTTTATACTGGAGACCTTAGCTATAGGAAGATACGATAAGCAATTATTGAAAAATCAAATCTGTGATTTTGATTAAGGAGAGAAGGAAAAACAAAAACAAATACTCACTATGGGCTCTTTATTACCACTTGAAGATTTGCATCCTGCTAGACAAGGTGAGATGTAAGTTATTCCATTGTTCCCACAAACTGGTTCCCATTGACTTTCATCACAATTGCACTCTGAGTTGCAATAAGAAAGTGGTACATCTACATGAGATCTTACTGGACTATTTCTGAAAATATATGATAGACATATATCAAAAAGAGAGAAAGAGAAGATAGTGGAAGAAAAGAAGGAAGAGGAGGAGAGAGACAAGGGGGAAGTAGAGGGGAAATAAAGGAGGAGGGAAGGTGAGGGAAAGAAGAGAGAAATGAAATAAAGGATTTTCTTTAATTAGATCAAGAAATTTGATCTGATAATGCCAAAATAGGTTTTTTAAAATGCTTTTAATTTTTTAATGCTTGTAACTCTCCTTCTATACGAAGACACGATTTATTACTTAGAAAAGGTAAAACTTAAAAAATAAATCAGGGATTAGATAAGACTTACACAAGAGGTTATTACGATTCCATCAAGAAGTTTCACATTAGAAAAGTAAATTTATTTTTCTAGACTCATTTTTTTTGGGGGGGGTGAGATAAAGGGAATGGCATTAGATTGAAGTTCCTCTCAGGTCACTATAAACTTCTGTGAATCTATGGATGCTAGTTAATGTGGTTGAACTTTAAAATCTGTATCTTAACTACATAAAATAAGAATTCATTTTGGTTAGAGCCGAACCTCTGAAGAATGAAAAACAAAAAATAATAGAATCAGTTGAAAAGGGCTAGAAAAGTTCTGTATATTTTTTAAGTGACACTACAATATGTTTAAACTGATTTACTTTATAATAAGGCTATAAATTATTAAATATAATTTTAATCATGGCTAAAATTATAAAGCATATTATTTGTATAAATTTTCTGCTTCAAGATTTTAAAAGTTATTTTGTTTTGCAAAAATTCGTTAATGATTGGGGATTGATGAAGCACCTGTGAATAAGTATGTCATTTAAATTGAGAAAAAAGTCCATCAGTAATTTAGAAAACACATTATTAATACTTTCATTTAAAGTCATCTAATTCGTTATTTTGCTTGAGAACATCCTACTGGGAGTAGCTATGGAGAAAGGTTTATGATTGCTATGGTCTAAATATTTGTGCGTCCCTAAATTCATAGATTGAAATCTAATCTCCTATGTGAAGGTATTAAGAGACAGGGCTGTCATAATGTGATCTGGTCATGAGGGCGAACCCTCCTGAATGGAGTTAATGACCCCTTGCATATTCCACCATGACTAAACACAGCTAGATGTCACAATCTATGAACTAGGAAGTGTGCCTTTACCAGATACCAAATCTCCCAGCACCTTGATCTTGTATGTTCCAGCCTCCAGAACTGTGAGAGATACATTTCTGTGTATTTACAAATGACACAGTATTTTGTTATAGCAGCTCAAATGGACTAAGATAATGACCTAGTCCAGAAATTGCAATCAGATCCTCTTGTGTTCAGATTAGTTCTGCCATAGCTTAGCAATGTGACTACTCTTTGTAAAAAATGTCAACCTCATAGAGACTTTTGGGGAAAAATAATTTTTTGACAGTTTTCAAATACGTTTTTTCTTAGGAGTCCTTCAGAGTATCAAAAAGTATTGAAGGACCCAATGTTTTTTTGTTTTAATTAGTTATATCTATAGACACTCTAGTAGAAGTTAATATTAATACATTTTAATACATAAGCAGACATATTTTTAGCTGTCAGACTGGTGGCATCAACATATACCATATAGTCTTAAAATATCACTATACCTTCA
>NW_012109719.1:280084-280787 GCF_000951045.1 Mandrillus leucophaeus | reverse complement strand
TGCAAAATAAACATAAAATTTCCTTGTACAAGCATCATCTCTTGGGCATTCACCCAGGTGCACTGAGTAATTTTTGTTCTGGAGACCGGTTACTTCCACACAGCTGCAGTTATAAAACACCTAAAAATAATTTTTGAAATATTACCAAATACATTTGCCACATGCAACTGGGCTATGAATACATTCCATTATATTTAAAGAAGTCTCAAACTAAAATATTTATAGTTTTAAAAATATTATAAAAATACAGTTGCTTAATAATGAAAGACAAAATTGCTTCCTGAATTACTTTCTGTATAAGATAATGTAATTGAATATTAACATTTAATAAATTCTTAATATTAAAATTGGGAAATAATTTAAGAAATTAGCATATGAAACTGTATATAATTTTCTCATCAATATAAATTGTTTTCAATATTGCTCTTTCACCCACACCTACTTCCTAAAATATGCATTTTTACTCACTTTAACAATCTCTACTAACTATTAGTGACATGCCTGGGGAAGGATTACCCCAAAACTTCAGAAAATACAGCAGGTTGAAAGGGGCAGAAATCTGGAACTAGAGCCACTCATGAAAATAGGACAGAGTACAGAGGAAACAGAGCAGTCTTTTTCCTTATTAAGACTTAGAGCAATTTGTAATTATGTGTTTATTTTAAAACTTATTTGTCTCAGGTCACTCGTCGATTTTCTAAGC
>NW_012109719.1:238627-276444 GCF_000951045.1 Mandrillus leucophaeus | reverse complement strand
AAATATATAAATATATATGTGTATATATAAAAATATATGTAGTTGTGTAATCTTTTTCAGGTCATTTTCCTATTGCCAACATTAGTGTATATATATAAAAAAAGTACGTGTATATAAAAATATACAGACATATTTAAATATATCTATTTAAATGAATATATAAAAATAAATACACATATTTAAATAGATATATTTAAATGAATAGATATAAATATATACATTTTTTCAGATACGTGTTTTTATATGAAACACAGTACGAGGTTGGATGAACCAAATTCATCCCATCATATCACTTCTCTAAGACGAGGGTGGCAGACTAAGGTGGAGGTAGGGGGATCAGTGTACCATATAAGAGAGACAAAAATAATTTCTTCCTGCCAGTTATGAGGGTTTGGTTTCTTCAAGGGCAAAAGGCAATGGCTAAGGATATTTGTGTGTCTGAACAGATTATTTCTATGAAGCACATTCTTTTTTTCTGGAAATCAACAACAACAAAACAAACTCTTTTTTCCTATGAGATTTTGAGCCTGCCATCTAAAATCCTTTACATCTCTCACAATAGAGTTCCAAACCTCTGAAGCTTCCTTCAAATTTTCCCAGAGATTTAGAATTGAATTCCTGAAGCAATGTCTCATCCTTATTCATCAAAATACATATATACCAGGGTACACATTGTACCAGGGTACAATAAAAAAGATCAACATACAGGATTAAAAATGGTCAATTCCTCCTACAATTTTACCATGTCCTGTAAGAGTTATTAAAGATGACGTTTCCTCTAACAAAAAATTCAGATCAAGTTATTGGGAGTCAAAAGTTAACTTTTAAGTTTAAACTTTGAGGTTCAACAGGGAGATCATCCAGGTGCCTGGTCTAGTGCTTCAGTACATTCATTTTCTAATTCTTATTTTCTCATGTACTCATGACCTAGTCACATACCACTTGATAAATTTTTTAAACTCATCACATATTTGTCAAACTTCTACAATGCTTCTACAAATTGATAGTTTTCTAAAATAGATTTGTAGAATAGTTTCTACAAAGTGTTATAACTTCTTCTTAATAGGCAGGTCTCAATATGACACTGAAAATAGATACTGTAGCAAAAAAATACTCTCTAAAATATGATTTTTTTTGAATCACGCATATTTTGTGATACATTTAAATTGATTCTTTTTAAAAAAAAACATCAATATCATATGTTTTGTAAGTGGCTGAGGCCTTATTTCAGTCCATGAATAACAGGATTATCACGATTAGATTACAAAAGGGTTTGTCTCAGGATCTCAGCACTATAAGATCCAATTATGCAGATATCACATCTAAATGTTTTATTCAAAAGCAACTTTGTTTTTAGAACTCATCTAACATGAGATGCAACTTCAAATGCAGAACAGTGGTTATATCACAATATTGACAGATGCTACGAGAGATACTAAAAGTATATTTAGTAAAATGTGAAATCACCTTCACAATAAAATGTGTCTTTTAACACAAGTACTCAGTAATGTTTCATTTGTCAAGCAAACAGGTAAAAATATATCTTACCCAACAAAAAGTTAGTCTCAGATGCAGACCGACCATACTGTTGCTCCATGATTTTAATGATATAAGTAATAGAAGCAATGTAGCTGCTCATGTGTAACAATGTAAAAATTACAAATATAACATACAGGGGATTGGTAAGGATGCTTTTCAAAGACTGGAAAAAACCTGTAGAATTATAAAAGTAAACAAAATATTTCAATGTAATTTAAATACATTAATATCTGAATTTTGTAAATATGAGTTATATAAGATTTAAAATTACAAAACTACATAACACAGAAAGAGTACCCTTCAGTGCTACTGTTAACAGTATAACTATATCCCTTCAATATTTTTCGTATGCATATTATTATTTATTAGTTTAGTTCATTTTACTTCCAAATAGCATCATGCATAAATGCTGTTTTGTAATTTATTTTGTTCGCTTAACATTTGGTTATCCTTGACACTCTACCATACTATTACATATAGATTAATTAATTTATTCATTCATTCCACTAATGTTTGGTTTTCAATTGGGTACTAGGCAATACACTAGGAGTCCCAGAAAAAAAAAAAAAGTGAATCAGAAATGTGATGTTCACAGGGTGCAGTGGCTAAAATGCCTCTAGTCCCTACACTTTGAGTGGCAGAGGCATGCAGACTGCTTGAGCCCAGGAGTTAGAGACCAGACTGCGCAACATGGCAAAATCCCTCCTCTACAAAATATACAAAAATTAGACTAGCATGGTGGCACACTCCCATCATTTCAGCTACTTGGAGGGCTGATGAGGGAGAATAACTTGAGCCTGGGAAATCGAGGCTGCAGCAAGTCATATACATGCCACTGCATTTTAACCTAGGGGACAGAGCCAGACCCTGTCACAGTGAAGGAGAAGGAGAGGAAGAGGAAGAAGGAGAAGGAGAAGGAAAAGAGGAAAGAAGGAGAAGGAGGAGGAGGGGAAGAAGAAGAAGAAAAGAAAAGAAATGTGATGTCCCTTATGTATTAGCACTGAATAATATAATTATTATATTAAAATAAAATTGTTAAATATAAATTTAAATTAAAGACAGCATAATCTAAGATACAAAAATACAATCTATGATGTTCAAAAATTTTAAAGACAAAATTAGTATGAGGGCTCAGACTTATTTTTTCCCTGGTATACAGCTTTTGCACCATAAAATACTGCCTCAGTAAATCTGGCAGTATTATAAATCCCCTGTGTTAAGATGCAAGAAAGAGAGGGAGGGGATAAAAATGTTGGTACTATTATGACAGTAATAGGACAACAACCTATGCCTACAAATAGGTGTGATAACAAATTTCTAACTTCTGTCCATGGCAGAAATTTTATGTTCTAGTACTGTGATTGTCAGGTCAATCAACTATAACAGAAGTTAAAAGTGGCAGGAACTACTTAGAAACACAGGAAGTTTTAGAGTACAGCAAGACAGGCCCAGAAATGGTTACTGAGAGATGGATGATACAGGCTTTGAAAGACCTTGTTCTCTATAGACCTCTAAAGATTTTCATTAGATATGAAGAGTACTAACAGTAGTTTCTTTAAAAAATAGTTTCCTCTGATTATAATAATACAAAATACAGTTAAGGAAATGACACAGAACAGAAAAGAGGTAAGAAAATGTATAGTAAGAATAAACAATATTTAAAATTGTTAGGCCAAAGTGCTAAACTTCCCAATTAGTCCTTAGTTTTAATCGAGAACATAGAGAATAAATCCAATATATTTTTTCTTCTGACTATAGGTATTTAGGTATGTTATCCATTCCTAACAGGCACTTGTTAATAATTAAGATTCTCTTTACAATTCACGTCACTACCCCCCCAAAAACACCAGCTCATAATATAGACAATGTTACCATTGTACCATTTTTTGTATCTTCATTATCCTCTTTATTATTTTTGGATTCACAGTCAACTCTGACTCTTACAGGTTTGAAAATCCATTAGTTATTATGGATTTGATTAGATAAAGTAGAAACATAGCATACACAAAATAAAAATTCCTTGATATTCTATTTTTAGTATGCTTGTTAAATTACAAAACTTTTAAAACAGTGGTATGCTGGTAAATGTTTAACAACTGATTTGTTGGTTGGAAAACTTGATTTGTAGGATTTCTCAATTTCCATGGTAATGTATGGTGGTAAATTCTCCTACCATGGACAATTTCAAGCTACCAATGCAGTTGAAATTGAACAATTCACTCTCATGAGTGAATACACAAGGCTCCATCATCCCATTGCCCTTGGGTTAGTGTAGTAGAGAGGAGACAATAATAACAACAACAAACAGGAAGTGAAAGAACTGACCAGAAGGAAAGCATGGGTTAACCTGGGAGGTTTGTAATCTTACTTCAGTAAAAACTTGAAACATTTGCCAAGAGTTTAGGTGCTGATTGCACTACTTTAGGTTTTACGATTTCACCATTTTGTCCCGATCTGAAAACCGCTGTCAATACCTTACCATTTCAAATATTTTGCTCTGGCTGCTGCCAGATCATTCTCTCAATTACTGCTTCTCAGTGGTTCTCCATTAGCCTGCCAGGGCTTATATTCAAAAGAGGAGTCACTATCAAGTGGTAAAGTATCCTAATTCACATTACTGACTTCAATTACTTTAATTAAAACTATTGCTTCCACTTCATTTTTGAATACTTAGATAAGCTACAATTATATATATATAAATTATATATATAATTTTAACAAAATCATATTTATAATTTTAATTAAATCATATATATAATTTTGATTAGCAAGAAAAATAATCTTACTCCAATTAACTACAGAGAAACCTCTCCTGAATTCCTTCTCCTTATTCTATCTCTACACTTGAGAATAGTTAAGTATTACCTTATCACTACTTAAGATACTTTATTACAATGATCTATATACTTCTCAATATTATCCACTAGGTTTTTGAAAAACAAAAGTGATGTTCTATCATCAGGGCATAGTGTGGGGGCTTGTTGAATAAGTGAATGAATGAAATATTATAATCTTTTTAACCCTCACAGTTTACACTGCATAATATTACAATGAATATATACTCATTGGCTTATAAGGAACTGATGTTTTATTTGTAGCCTTTGATTGGTTTCTGCCTGCTCAAGAGCAAAATCCTAATCCACGTCTGCTTGTTATGTGCTCAAGAAATATTTGTCAACTTTAGTATGACTTTTAGAAAAATAATTCAGTTAAATTTAGTGCAGAAGAAAGGTAACTCTTTTTTTTTTTTTTTTGAGACGGAGTCTTGCTCTGTCGCCCAGGCTGGAGTGCAGTGGCCGGATCTCGGCTCACTGCAAACTCCGCCTCCCGGGTTTACGCTGTTCTCCTGCCTCAGCCTCCCGAGTAGCTGGGACTACAGGCGCCCGCCACCTCGCCCGGCTAGTGTTTTGTATTTTTAGTAGAGACGGGGTTTCACCGTGTTAGCCAGGATGGTCTCGATCTCCTGACCTCGTGATCTGCCCGTCTCGGCCTCCCAAAGTGCTGGGATTACAGGCTTGAGCCACCGCGCCCGGCCAGAAAGCTAACTCTTGATGATTTCAGTATGCTTTATTACTTTTGAATAGTCATTACTCCCTTTCATTGCAATTAACAACTCCAAGTTGACAATGAATGTAAATTTCTTACCGGTCACATTTTTGGTAATATTTTTTCCTCGGTTGGTCAAATTAGCTATTTGATTCCTTTTATCATTTGTTTTTAGCACATGCAAAAATAGTGAAACTTTCCTTTCTTTCTGTGGTTTATTTGGATTTGGGAGCAGGAAAAAGAATGGTATAGAAGAAATAATGGATAATATTCCAGACACAAGGAAACCAAGCCACCAAGCTCCAACCCAACGAGAGTCCTTAGGAGTTATCCTGATAGTGCCTAGAATAAACAGAAGAAGCCAGTCAAAAATCATTTTGAAATACAGTAGGTCCTGGGAAATAATGATAATGATTGCAGTCCTCCATAGATGAATAAAGTAAAGTATAAGTCATAAATTCTAAGACACTATTTCTTCTTTTCGTATTTTGTTATCTCTGAAACTAGAATCAGTCTAACATTTGATGACATCTTGCAGTTGCTGTGGGCCAGAAATCAGTCATGACGTTGTTCTCATTTCCTGAGCTTGTGTGTACTTGGTGACTTTTCAGGTTTCATGACTGGACAGCCGTCATCATTGGAGTCTTAAGCCCATGGATCACTTAATAACTATTCATGGAAAAAATATGAATCTTCATTGTTGTCTGAAAATGTGGTGGGTAAAAGGGTGCTTGCATCACTGAGCCTCAAGTTCTAGGCAGCTCAGTACAGAAAGAGAGATTTCATTGTTTTGGAGAATATACAGGAAAAGAACAAGAGTCTTTGTCTAGTAATTGAGAAAATTCGTCTGGATCTTATCTGAGGCCACCAAGGCAGTACCTCTATAAGACTGCACAAACCACAGTATCACTGATCATGGGACCTATGTCACTTCAAATAACTAGGAAGCAAACTCAAGATGGATGGGTAAAAGCAAACCCAGACTGCAAAAACTACAATAAATATCTAACTCATCAAGGCCCAGACAACAATGAACATTTATGAGCACCAAGGTCAGCCAGAGAAACACGACCTCACCAACTGAATTAAATAAGGCACTAAGAACTAATCCTGGTGAAACAGACGTATGTGTTCTTTCAGACAGATTTCAACAGGGCTGTTCTGAGGAAACTCAAAGAAATTCAAGATGACACAGAGAAGGAATCCAGAATTCTATCAGATAAATTTAACAAAGAGAATAAAATAATGAATACCAATACTACTCAAACTATTCCAAAAAATAGAGGAAGAGGGAATACTTCAAAATTCATTCTATGAGGCCAGTATTACCCTCATACCATGACCAGAGAAACACATATCAAGAAAGGAAAACTACAGTCCAATAACTCTGATGAGTAATTATGCAAAAATCCTCAACAAAATCCTAACAAACCAAATTCAACAATATATTAAAATGATCATTCACCATGACCAAGTGGCATTTATCCCAGGAAGGTGAGGCTGGTTCAATATATGGAAATAAATCAACCGAACACATTGTATCACAGCATCAAACATAAAAATCATGTGGTCATTTCAACTGATGATGAAAAAGCATTTGTAAAATTTAACATTACTGCATAATGAAACACCTTAAAAAAACTGAGGATAGAAGAAACATAGCCCAACATAATAAAAGCCATATATGACAGACCTACAGCTAGTATCATACTGAAAGGGGAAAACTGAAAACCTTTCCTCTATAATCTGTAACACTACCAGGATGTCCATTGTCACCACTTTTACTCACCATAGTATACTGGAAGTCCTAGCTAGAGCAATCGGACAACAAAGATATAAAAGGCATCCAAATTGGAAAGGAAGAAGTCAAATTACAGTTGTTTGCATATGATATGATCTAAAATGTAGAAAAACCTAAAGATGCTACAAGGAAGCTACTCAACCCGATAAACAAATTTAGTTAAGTTGCACAGTATAAAAACAACATAGAAACCAGTACCATTTCTATATGTTAACAGTGAACAATTTGAAAAAGAAATAAAAAAGTAATCCCATTTACAATAGACACAAATACTTTGGAATTAATTTAACAAAAGAAGTGAAAGATCTCTATAATGAAAACTTTAAAACATTGATGAAAGAAATTGAGGAGGGCAACAAAAATTGAAAAAATATTCTATGTCCATGGATTGGAAGAATTAATGTTGTTTCAATGTCCATACTACCCAAAGCAATCTACTGATTCAATGCAATCTCTATCAAAATAACAATAATATTCTTCACAGAAATAGAAAAATCAAATCTGAAGTTCATATGCAACACAAAGACACAGAATAGCCAAAGTTATCCTAAGGAAAAAAAAAATCTGGAGGAATCCTATTACCTGACTTCAAATTTTACTACAGAGCTACGGAGACCAAGCAACATGCACTATGCTACTGACATAAAAACAAATACATAGACCAGTGGAACAAAATAGAGAATCCAGAATCCACACAACTACAGTTAATTCGTTTCAGAAAAAGGTGCCAAAAGTGTGCACTGAGGAAAAGACAGTCTGTTTAATAAATGGTGCTGAGAAAATGGGATATCCATAAGCAGAAGAATAAAACCAGGCCCCTGTCTCTCACCATATGCAAAAATCAAATCAAAACTGATTAAAGACATATATCTAAGACTTCAAACTATGAAACTACTACAAGAAAATACTGGTGAAAATCATCAGGACATTAGTCTGGGCGGAAAAAGTTATTGAGCAATACCTGATAAACACAAGCGACCAAAGTAAAAATACACAAATGGGATCACATCAAGTTAAAAAGCTTCACACAGCAAAAGACACAACCAGAAAAGTGAGGAGACAACTTATGCAATGGGAGAAAATATTTACAAACTCCCCCTCTGACAAGGGATTAATAACCTGAATATATAAAGAGCTCAAAAAACTTTATAGAAAAAATTCTAATAATCTGATCAAAACGGGGGCAAAAGACTTGAATAGACGTTTCCCAAAAGACATACAAATGACAAAAATGCAAATGAAAAGGTGTTCAACATCGTTAATCATTAGAGAAATGCAAATCAAAACTGCAATGAGATATCTGATGAATGATATATCTCACCCCGTTAAAATGGCTTTTATTCAAAAGGCAGGCAATAACAAATGCTGGTGAGAACGTAGAGAAAAGGAAACAAACCTTCATACACTGTTGGTATTAATGTAAACTAGTACAACCACTATGGATAACAGTTTGGAGTTTCCTCAAAATACTCAAAATTGGGCTACTATATGATTTAACAATCCCACTGCTGGGTATATACCTAAAAGAAAGGGAATCAGTATATTTAAGACATATCTGCACTCCTATGTTTGTTGTAGCACTGTTTGCAATAGCTATGATTGGGAAGGAACCTAAGTGTCCATCAATAGATGAATTCATAAAAAAGATTTGGCACATATTGGAATACTATACAGCCATAAAACGAATGAGATCCAGTCATTTACATCAACATGGAGAGAACTGGAGATTGTTATGTTAAGTGAAGTAAGCCAGGTACAGAAAGACAAACATCACATGTTCTCACTTATTTGTGGGATCTAAAAATCAAATCCATTGAACTTGTAGGCATAATGAGAAGAAGGATGTTGCCAGAAGCTGGGAAGGGTAGTAGAGGATTGGAGGTGGAAAGTGGGGACAGTTGATCAGTACAAAAAAAATAGAAAGAATAAGACCTACTATTTGATAGTACAATAGGGTGACTATAGTAAATAATAAATTAATTTTATATTTTAAAATAACTTAATGAATGTAGTTAGATTATTTGTATCTCAAAGGATACCCCATTATCCATGATGTGTTTATTTCATATTGCATGCCTGTATCAAAACATCTTATGTACCCCACAAATATATACACCTATTATATACTCAAAAAATTAAAAATAAAAAAATTCTCAAAACAAAGGAAAGAGACTAAAATTATTAAAATCCATCAAGAACAAATTTAAGAGTTGAAAACTTCAACTGACATACTAAAGAATGCTTCAGAGTCTCTTACGAGCAGAACTGATCAAGCAAAAGAAAGAATAATGAGCTTGAAGATAGGCTGTTTGAAATTACACAGTCACAAGAGACAAAAGAATAAAGAATGATGCACACCTAAAAGATACAGAAAATAACCTCAAAAGGGCAAAACTAAGAGTTATTTACGTTAAAAGGGAGATAGAGAAAGGGCAGAAAGTTTATTCAAAGGGATAACATTACAGAACTTTTCAAACCTGGAGAAAATATCAACATTCAAGTACAAGGATGTTAATGAAAACCAAGCAAATATAACCTGAAGAAGAGTACCTCAAGGCACTTAGCAACCCAACTCTCAAATGTGAAGGATAAAGAAAGAAAAACACTTTTACCCTAGAATATTATGTCCAGCAAAAATATAATTCAAACATAAGAAATAAAGACCTTCCCAGATTAATAAAAAGAAGACTGGGGGATTTTATGCACTCCAGGATTGTCCTATAAGAAATGCTAAGGGGAGTTCTAAAATCTAAAAGAAAATAATGTTAATGAGCTAGAAGAAATCATCCAAAGTTAAAAAACTCAGTGTCAAAAGCAGGCACACAGAAAAATACTGAATATTATACTGTTGTAATTATGGTGTGCAAACTACTCAAGTAGAAAGACTAAGTGATGAAACAATAAAAAATAGTAACTACAAATCTTTTTGAGATATACACAGTAAATAAGATCCAAAGAGAAACAAAAAAAATGCTTAAACATAAGAGGATGATGTTGTAGTATAGAGGTTTTACCAGTTTTCTTTTTTTTCTTTCTTTTTTTTTTTTTTTTGAGACAGAGTCTTGCTCTTGTCACCCAGGCTAGAGTGCAGTTGTGCGATCTCAGCTCACTGCAACCTCCACCTTCATGAGATTCTCCTGACTCAGCCTCCTGAGCAGCTGAGACTACAGGCGCCTGCCACCACACTTGGCTAATTTTTGTATTTTTAGTAGAGATGAGATTTCACCATGTTGGCAAGGCTGGTCTTGAACTTTTGACCTCTGGTGACACCTGCCTCTGCCTCCCAAAGTGCTGGGATTACAGGCATGAGCCACTGTGCCCAGCCTATTAGTTTTTCTTTTTTTTTGTTTTTTTTGCATTTTTTTTATGCATTCATCTTAAGCTATTACCAGTTTAAAATAATGGGTTATAAATAAGTATGTGCATGCCTCATGGTAATCTCAAATCAAAATACATATGACAGACCAAAAACTAAAAAATAAAAGGAAGAAATTAAATTATTCCATTAGAGAAAATGACCTTCACTAAAAGAAAGACAAGAAGGGAGAAAAGAAGACCCCAAAACCATAAGAAAACAAATAACAAGATAGCAGGAGTAAGTCCCTACCTATTAATAAAATTGAATGTAAATTAACTACAGTCTCCAATCAAAAGAAATAGAGTGTCTGAATGGGTGATATAACAAGACCTAATGATCTGTTGCCTACAAGAAACATAATTCACCATAAACACAGGCTGAAAATGAAGGGATGGCAAAAAATGTTATTACATGCCAATGTTGCTATACTTACATCAGACAAAACAGATTTCAAGACAAAAACTGAAAGAAGAGACAAATAATGTCATTATGTAATAACAAGTGGTTCAATTAGGCAAGGGAATAAACGGATTGTAAATATATATGCACCCAACACTGAAGCACCAAGAAATATAAAGCAAATATTATTAGAGTGAAAGAGAGAGACAGACTTCAATATAATAATAGCCAGAAATATCAACAACTCACTTTCAGCATTGAAAAAATCTATTAGACAGAAAATCAAGAAAGAAACAGACTTAACCTGAGCTATGGAACAAGTGGACCTAGTACATATTTACAGAATATTTTATTCAAGGGCTCCAAAATAAACATTTTCTCTCATTAGCAAATGAATCATTCTTAAAGAGATATGATATATTAGGTCACAAAAGAAGTCTTAAAACATTAAGAAAAAAAAGCAATCACATGAAGCATCTTCTCTGGCCACAGCAGAATAAAACTAGAAATCAATAACAAGAGGAATTTTGGAAACTATTCAAACACATGGAAATTAAACAATATGCCCCTGAATGACCAGTGGGTCAATGAACAAATTACAAAGGAAATTGAAAAAATTTCTTGAAATGAATGATAATGGAAGCACATACCAAAACCTATGAGATACAGTAAAAGTAGTACCAAGAGAGAAATTCATACCTTTAATGCTCATATCAAAAAGAAGAAAAACTTCAAATAATTAATCTAATGATACATTTTGAAGAACTAGAAAAACAAGAGCAAACTAAACCCAAAATTAATGGAAGAAAATAAATAATAAAGATGAAAGAAGAAATAAATAAATGTGAGATAAAGAAAACAGTGCAAAAGATGAATAATACAAAAAATCTGTTTTTTGAAAACATAAATACAATTGACAGAAATTTATCCAGACTAATGTGAAAAGACCCAGATATGTAAAATCAGAGATGAAAAAGAATACATTACAAATGATATTGCAGAAATTTAAAGGTCCACTAAAGGCTACTATGAGCAAACATATGTCAATAAATTGAAAAATCAAGAGGAAATGAATAAATTCCTAAATATATGAAACCTATCAAGACTGAACTGAGATCCAAGACCTGAACAGACAGATAACAAGTAATGAAATTAAAGCTGTAATTAAAAGTCTCCTAGTAAAGAGAAGTTAAGGACCTGCTGGGTTCACTGGTGAATTCTACCAAACATTTAAAGAAGAATTAATATCAATTCCGCTCAAACTATTATAAAATATAGATAAGGAGACAATATTTCTAAACTCATTCTATTAGGTTGGTGCAAAAGTAATTGCAGTATTTGCCATTCATTTTAGTGGCAAAACCAACCTAAGACAAGGTCGGAATTACCCTGCTACGAAAACCAGACAAACACATATCAAAGAAAGAAAACTACAAGCCAGTATCTCTGATGAATATTGATTCAGAAGTCCTCAACATACTGCTAGCAAACCAAATTAAATAATACATTAAAAAGATCACTCATCATGACCAAGTTGGATTTATCCTAGGGATGTAAGAATGGTTTAACACATGCAAATCAATCATGACACAGATATCAACAGAGTGAAGGATAAAATCCATATAATCATTTCAATGAAAGCTAAAAAATCATTTGATAAAATTAAACAATGCTTCATGGTAAAAACCATCAAAAAGCTGGATATACAAGGAATATACCCAAATGTAACAAAAGTCACAGATAACAGGCCCACAGAGCTAGTAGCATACTGAGTGGGCAAAAACTGAAATCTTTTTTCTAATATCTGGAATATGACCAGTCCACCCAGTTTCACCACTGTTATTCAACATCGTACTGGAAGACCTAGCTAGAGCAATTAGACAAGAGAAAGATATACAGGGCATCCAAAAGGAAAAGAAGTCAAATTATCCTTGTTTACAGATGATATAATCATATATTTGGAAAAATCTAAGACCCCACCAAAGAAAAAGAAAACTATTAGAACTGTTAAACAAATTTAGTCAAATTGCAGGATACAAAATCAACATATAAAAATTAGTACCATTTCTATATGTCAATAGTGAACAATCTGAATACAATAATTAAATCCCATTTACAATGGTCACAAAAAAATTAAATGTGTGGAGGTCTACTTAACTAAAGAAGGGAAATATCTCAACAATGAAAATTTTAAAACACTGAGGATAGAAATTGAAATCAAGACAGAAAAATGGAATTACATTCCATGTTCACGCATTGGAAGAATCAATGTGGTTAAAATGTCCATACTACCCAAAACAATCTACAGATTCAATGCAGTCTCTATTATAATGTTGATGACATTCTTCACAGAAACAGAAAAAAAAAATCTTAAAATTTACATAGAATCACAAAAGACACAGAATAGGCAAAGATATCCTGAGCAGAAAAGAACAAAACTGAAGGAATCACATTATCTCACTTCAAATTATTCTACAGAGCTACACTAACCAAAACAGCATGGTACTGGCATAAAAACAGATACATAGACCAATGGAAAAGAATAGATAACCCAGAAACAAATCCACACACCTAGGGAAAACTGATTTTTAACAAAGGTGCCAAAGAACATATACTGGGGAAAAGATTGTCTCTTCAATAATGGTGCTAGGAAAACTGCATATCTATATGCAGAAGAATGAAACTCGACCCTTATCTCTTGCCATATAAAAAAATAAAATCAAAATGCATTGAAGACGTAAATCTAAGACCTCAAACTATGAAACTATTATAAGAAAATCTTAAGGAAAATCTTCAGAACATTAGGATGGGCAAAAAATTTTTGAGTAATACTTCACAAGCACAGGAAATACAAGCAAAAATGGCCAAATGGGATTCCATCGAGTTAAAAGCTTCTGTAAAGCAAAGGAAACTACCAATAAAGTAAAGAGACAACCCACAGAATAAACAAAAATATCTGCACACTACTCATCTGGCAAGAGGTTAATCACCAGAATATATAAGAAGGTCAAACAACGCTATAGAAAAAAATCTAATAATCCATTAAAAAAATGGGCCAATGGTTTGAATGGACATTTCTCGAAAGAAGGCATACAAATGATAAACAAACATATGAAAAGATACTCAACATCATTGATCATCAGATAAATGAAAATTAAAACTACAATAAGATATCTCACTGACGTTAAAATGGTTTATATCCAAAAGAAAGGCAATAACAAATGCTGATGAACACGTGGAAAAAAGGTAACCCTGGCACACTGTTGGTGGGAATGTAAATTAGTACAACCATGCTGGAGAACAGTTTGGAGGTTCCTCAAAAAACTAAAAATAAATCTACCATACAATCCAGCAATTCCACTACTTAGTATATATCCCAAAGAAAATACATCAATATATGGTAGAGATAACCGCACTCCTACTTTTGATTTAGCACAATAGCCAAGATTTGGAAGCAACCTGCAACTAACACCAGATAAAGTGAAAATACTATACATATACACAATGGAGTACTATTCAGCCATAAATATGAATGAGATCCAGTCATTTGCAACACAATGGATGGAACTAGAGGTCATTACATTAAGTAAAATAGGCCAGGGACAGAAAGTCAAGTATCACATTTTCTCACTTATTTATGGAATCTAAACATCAAAACAATTCAATTCATGGAGATAGAGAGTAGAAGAATGGTTACCAGAGGGTGGTAAGTGCAGTAGGGGTTTGGGGGGGAAGTGGAGATGGTTAATGGGTACAAAAATAGTAGTTAGGATGGATAAGATTTATTGATGGCACACCTGGGTGACTATAGTTAACAATAATTTAATTGTACATATTAAAATAACTAAAAGAGTATAACTGAATTGTTTATAACATAAAGATTAAATGCTTGAGGGGATGGATACCCCATTTTGCATGATGTGATTATTACACATTACATGTATTTATCAAAATAGCTCATGTGCCCATAAATATATACAACTATTATGTACCCACGAAAATTAAGAATTTAAAATTTAAAAAATAAACAAAAACAATATGTACCTGTGTAGTAAAAAAAAGAGACATAAAACCCCCTGACAAACAAAAGTTGAGGGAATACTAAACCCATAAACCTGTGTAAAAAAAAATAAAATAAATAAAGGGAAATTTTCTACTTAATACAAAATGACGCCAAATAGCAATATAAGGCATTCAAAGGACAAAAGTCATTGGAAATGCAAATACATAGACAATTACAGATTAATATATTAGTATATCAATTGTGGGCAACTTATTTTAATTCTATTATAAAAATTTAAGTGAGAAAAGCATTAAAATAAGTATATCTAAAATATATTTAAGGATACACAATATAAACCGATGTAAACTATGACTTCCTTAAGATAAAGTATGAGCAGGCTAATAAGTGTAGAATTTTTCTATGCAATGAAAGTTGATTTATTATCAGCTTAAAAGAGACTGTTATATTTTATGTAAGTCCCATGATACCCAGACAACGTTTATAGAAGTAGCAAAAAAGGAAAAACAAATAAATGTATGATTACAAAAATCAACAAACCATAAAGAAAAACAGCACAACAGGAAAAGAGGGGAAAATCACTGCAAGACACAGGAAAACAGTTTAAAAATAGAAAAGTTAATCCTTCTTTATCAATAATTACTCTAAATATAAATGGATTAAATTCTCCAAACAAAAGATAGAGAGTGGCTGATTGGATAAAACAAGATACAACTACCTGCTGTCCCTAAGAGACTCACTTTAGATATAATAACACACATAGGCTGAAAATGAAGGGCTGGAAAAAGGCATTCAATACAAATGGTAACCAAAATAAGACAGGGGTAGATATACATATATTAGACAAAATAAACTTTACATCAAAACTGTCTTAAGAAACAAAAAATGACATTATAAAATGATTTTAAAAATTAATTCACCAGGAAGATACAATTATAGATATATTATAGACTCAACCTCAGAGAATATAAATATATGAAGCAAACGTGGACAGAACTGAAGGAAGAAATATAGAGGAATAAAATACAGTCATCTCTTGGTACTCGCGGGGAATTGGTTCCAGTACCCTCCATGGATACTAAAATACAAAGACACTCAAGTCCCTTATATAAAATGGTGACATGCAGTGGCCCTCCATAATAGGCTGACTGTAATAGTAGGGGACCTTAATATCTCCACTTTTAGTTACAATAGAATAACCAGGGAGAATATCAATGAGTAAACAGAGAACAACATTATAGATCAATTGGACCCAACTGACAGTGAGCACTTTATTCATTAACAGTAGAATACACATTCTTCTCAAGCAGAAATGGAAGAATTTTTAGTTAGATCACATGTAACACCACACAAGTCTTAACAAATTTAAGAATAAAATCCTACTAATTATCTTTTGCAATCACAATGGAGTAAAACTGGAAATCAATAGCAGAAGCAAAACTGGAAATTTCACATAAATGTGCATATTAAACAGCACATCTTTGAAAAATTGATTGTTCAAATCAACCAAAAGGGTATTTAGAAAATATTTTGAGACAAATGAGACTGAAAACATAATATTAGAAAACATGAGATGCAACAAGAGCAGCAGTAAGAGGGAAGTTTATAATGATAAATCCTACGTTAGCAGAGTGAGTTTTATTCCTGTAGACTATATTCAGAGGTTAACTTCTCTAATTTCTGGTCACTAGAAGCATCTGGGAAATTGTTTATTGTCAATAAATACCAATACATTTTACATAATTACAGCAGTAAAAAAAAAGAATGATGTCAAATAAACATAACTGTAAACTTCAAGAAACCATAAAAAGCAAACCAAATTGAGCCCAAAGTTAGCAGAAAGAAAAGGTTAGAAAACGAGCAAATAAAGAACAGAAAAAAATCAACACAACTAAGAGTTGAAATGTTTTTCAAAAAGTGAACAAAATCGATGAACTTTAAGAAAAAGAGAGAAGGTTCAACTAAAATAAGAAAAGAATGCAGAGAAATTATAACTAATATCACAGAAATAAAATAATCATAAGAGATTACTATGCACAATTATATATAAAAAATTAAATAACTGAGAAGGAATGAATAAATTCCTAGATGCAAAAAAAAAAAAAAAAGCCACCATGACTACATCATGAAGAAAGTCTGAATAGACCTACAAATAGTAAAAAGCTGAAATCACTAATCAACAACCTCTAAACAACAAAAAGCTGAGGACCAGATGGCTTTACTAGTGAGTGTTAGAAGCATTTAAAGAAAAAATTAATGACAATCCTTCTCAACCTCTTGCCAAAAATTGAAAGGAAGGAACACCTTCAAACTCATTTTGTGAGGCCAGCATTACCCTGATATCAAAGCGAGACAAAAATCGTCAAAAGAAACCTACAAGCCAATATCTCTGATGAATACAGATGCAAAGAATCCTCAAGAAAATACTACCAAACCCAATTTGAGATCACATTAAAAGGATGTTATGCCATAACCAAGTTGGATTTATACCTGAAATGCCAAGTTCAACACACAAAAATCAATCAATGTAATAAACCGTATTAACAAAATAAAAGACAAAATTACACAATCATATCAGTAAATTTCAAAAAAGCATTTGATAAAATTCAACCCTCTCATTATAAAAACTTCCTACAAGCTAGTAATGGAGGGAAATTTGCTCAACATAATCATGGCCATACATGAGAAACCCATAGCGGACATCAAATTCAAGAGTGAAAAACTGAAAGCTTTTAGGAAAAAGGAAAGGATGACTATTCTCACCAATTACATTCAACATAGCCCTGGAATTGTATGCCAGAGCTAATAGTCAAGAAAAAATAATAATAAAAGGCATCAAACTAGAAAGGAAGAAGTAAAATTGTCCCTATTTGCAGATGATGACTTTATATGTAGGAAATCCTAGACTTCATACAGACAGACAGACACACACACACACACACACAAACTGTTAAAATTAAATAAACAAGTTTTGTAAAGTTGCAAGATAAAAAGTCATAAGAAATGCATTGCCTTTCTATTCACTAACAAATAACTATCTGAAAAGGAAATTGGGAAAACAATCCCATTCATAATTAAATAAAAAGAAACAAAACACAATAAATGTAACTAAGCAGGTGAAAGACTTGTACACTGAATACTTCAAAACATTGATGAAACAGATCGAAGAAGCCACAAACAGAAAGATATATCCTGTGTCCATGGACTAATGAATCTAATAATGTTAAATGTCCATACTACCTAAATATATCTACAGATTCAATGCAATACCTATCAAAATCCCAAGGACACTTTTACAAAAATATAAAAAATAACCCTAAAGTTCATCTAAAACCAAAAAATGACATCAAATAGCCAAGCAACCTTCAGAAGAAACAAAGCTGATAGCTCACACTTCCTGATTATAAATTCTTTCCAAAGCTAAAGTATTAATACAGTACGGTACTGGCACAAAGGTGGATATAGAAACCAGTAGAATAGAAGAGAGAGCTCAGATAAATATATACAGTCATCTGATCTTTGACAAGGGGCCACAATGCTGAAATGTTTGTTTCTCCGACAATGGTGTTGAGAAAATTGGATATTTACATGAAGTTATACTCTTATCTTACATATAACAAAAAAAATAAACTCGAACTGCTTTGAAGACTAAAATTCAAAACCAGAAACTAAAACTCCTAGAATAAAACCTAGGGAAATAGTTTCATTAAATTGGTCATGTCAACAATTTCATGGACGTAACACCAAAAGCACAGGCAACAGAGGCAAAATTAAACTGATGGAAATCCATCAAACTAAAAAGCTTCTGCCCTGCAAAATAAACAATCAGTAGAGTAAAAAGGCATACAGAATATATGAAAATTTATTTGCAAAGTGTATATGTGATAAGCGGTTAATTTCTAAAAGATATAAGACATGCTTATAACTCCATAGCAAAAAAATAAAAATAATCTGATTTAAGAATAGGCTAAAGACCTGAATAGAAATTTCTCCCAAGGCGGCACAGAAATAACAACAGGGATATGAAAAGATGTCCAACATCACTTATTATCAGGGTAATGAAAATCAAAAGCACAATTAGATGTCACCATATACCCATTAGGATGGCTATTATCAAAAAAATAAAAGAATAAGAAAAAATGTTGACAAGGATATGGAAATATTTGAACACTTACAAACTGTTGGTAGAATGCAAAATGGTGCAGCCAGGATAAAAAACACTATGAAGATTCCTGAAAAAATTAAATATAGAACTACTACATGATGCAGCAACCTCACTTCTGGGTGTATATTCAAAAGAATTGAAATCAGGATCTCAGAGATATTTGCACTTGCATGTTCATTTCAACCCTCTTCACAACAGCTTTGATATGAAAACAACCCAATGACTACTGAAAGATGAATAAATTAAGAAAATATGATAAATACATACAATGGAATACTCTTCAGTCTTGAAAATAAACCCTGCAATATGTGATAACATGTGTGAACTTTGCTGACATTATGCTAAGTGAAATAAGCCCATCACAGAAGAATAAATACCGAGTGATTACATTAATTTGAGGCATATAAAAGAGTCAAGCTCATGAAAGCAGAAAGTAGAATGGTGATTTCCAGTGGTTGAGGGAAAGTGGAAATAGGGAGTTGCTAGTCAATGGGTGTAAAGTTTCAGTTATACAAAATGAGTAAGTTCTAGAGATCTGCCGTACAACATTGTGCCTATAGTTAATAATACTGTATTGTATAGTTGGCCTTTGGATAACATGGGATTTATGGTGGCTGACCCCGCACACAGTTGACAATCTGTGTATAACTGTTGGTTCCCCCAAAACATAGCTACGGATAGCCTACTGTTGACCAGAAATCTTACCAATAGCATAAACAGTCAACATATATTTTGCATGTTATATGTATTAGAGACTGTATTCTTACTATAAAGTAAGCTAGAGAAAATGATGTTTAGAAAATCACAAGGAAATATATTTACTATTCATTAAATAAAAGTGGGTCTCATAAAGCTTTTCATCCTCATGTCTTCACATTGAGTAGGTGGAGGAGGGAGGGAAGGCATTGTTCTTGCTTTCTGTAGGGTGGTAGAGGTGGAGGCAGTGGAGGGGGTAAAAAGGAAGACAGGAAAGGCAGGTACACACCGTGTACCTTTACAGAAATACATTGAAATTGCTATTTGACTTTGTTGTTTAATCATTTCTCTAAAAACATTTATATATGATACCAATACTTCTTCCACTGTTTGCTTTTGTTTCAGTGCCCACATTGCAGAAGGTTCCATGTTGTAAAAGATGTCAAAACAGCCTTGAATAATCAGAACACTTCCGCTGGACTGTCCAATGTCAACTTGTTTCTGACACTGATTCTTCTAGGTTTTTTCCTCATCATCTGAGACCAGTTCAGAAGGACTTCTCTTCATCAAGTAGTCTTCTGCTAATTCCTCTGCTGTGGTGCCAATTAGCTCTTGAATGTCTCCAAGATCCATCTTTTGAAATTATTCACGTCTTTGTTTGCCATATCCACAATCTCTTCGTAATTTCCTTGAATGACCATGTTGTGAATCCTATGAAGTTATGCACTACATCAGGACACAGTTTTCTCCAGTAGAATTTTGTTTCCTGCTTGACGGCTTTTTGTGGCTTTTTCTATAAAGATGATGGCAACTTCAACGGTGTAATCCTTTCAGATTTTTATAATGTTCTCTCTATAGGAGTTCTCTTCTACAGTATCAACAATACTTTCTATAGTGTAACGTGTAATGAGCCTTAAATGTCCTTACAACCTCAGATCTATAGGCTGAATTAGAGAATTGTGTTTGGGATAAAGCAGACCACTTCAGTACCTTCAGTATTCAATTAATGGAGTTCTGGATGACCAAGAGCATTGTCTATTACCAAAAGAACTTTAAAAAGCTAACCCTTTCTGCCAACATACTCCTTATCTTGAGGAACAAAGTATCGATGGAAACTGTCAGAACTTTTTAGTAAAAAAAAAAAAAAAAATGTTCTTATTATTCAGGGCTTCTTAGTGTACCACCCAAAGACTAACAATTGTTTTTCATCTTTCCTCTTCCAGGCTTAGGGATTAGCAGTTGCATAGGTAAGAACAGTTCTGATCATAAACCTCACTGTATTTGCACAGAACATCAGTTAGCCTATCCCTTCCTCCTTAAATCCTGGTGCTCACGTATCTTCTTTATTAATAAGTGTACGTTGTGGCTTTTTTTTCCCAGAATAGGGAACTTTCATCTAATTAAAAACCTGTTCGGGTAGATGTCTTTTCTTGTCAGTGATTTTCTTAATGCTATCTAGAACATTTCTGTTGCCTCCTGATTCGCAGAAGCTGCTTCTCCAGTTATCTTGATGCTTTTCTGAGACAAATTTCTTTCTAAAATTTTCACATTATCCTTTAGTGACATTAAATTCTCCAGCTTTAAATCCTTCACTTTCCTGTTGCTTTAAGTCGTCATATAATGACTTCACTTTTTCTCAAATTGTGTTTAAGTCTTACAGGTATGCTGTTTAAAATTTTTTAATTTAATTTAAGTTCCAGGATACATGTGCAGGATGTGCAGATTTGTTACATAGGTAAACATGTGCCAGGGTAGTCTGCTGCACCTATCAACCCATCTCCAAGGTATTAATCCCAGCATGCATTAGTTATTTTTTCTGATGCTCTCCCTCCTGCTGTGCCCACTCCTTGACAAGCCTCAGTATGTGTTGTTCCCCTCCCTGTGTCCACATATTCTCATTTTTCAGTGCCCATTTATGAGTGAGAACATGTAGTGTTTGGTTTTCCGTTCCTGTTAGTTTGCTGAGGATAAAGCCTTCCAGCTTCATCCATGTCCCTGCAAAGGAAATGATCTCATTCCTTTTTATGGCTGCAGAGTATTCTGTGGTGTATACGTAGCACATTTTCTTTATCCAGTCTATCCTTGATCTGCATTTGGGATGATTCGATGTCTTTAATTTAATAGCAATGTTGTACCTACATAAAAGCTGCATTTTCAACATGAGATAAAAACTATTTCACTAAAAGCACAGGTTTTTTGCCCACTGGTGCAGCTGCAGTGAGGCTTCATGTTGCTCCATTTCTCTCTCTCTGTGTGTGTGTGTGTGTGTGTGTGTTTACAACAGTCCTTCTACTGGTACATTTATATTGAAACAGTGGCCAGCTGCAGAGCTCAAACTATAGTACATATCAAACAATTTGGCTTTTTCTTGTAATGTCATGACGTTTCTGTGCTTCTGGGAGAACTTCCAGCCT
The DNA here is from genome assembly GCF_000951045.1 of Mandrillus leucophaeus. Lineage (NCBI taxonomy): Eukaryota > Metazoa > Chordata > Mammalia > Primates > Cercopithecidae > Mandrillus > Mandrillus leucophaeus. Next base: position 254,505 of record NW_012109719.1, on the reverse strand, counting down.
CACTAGTGGCACTTCATGCAGCTCATACAGTGTTATTTAAGGTTTATGGCATTGCACTAAACAAAATGAAAACTACACAGGAACCCCAGGAGTTCACTTTTTAAAGTGATTCATCACTTACTGGAGAGTGATGAAAACCACTCACATGGAGATGATGAATGACATGTGGCATTTTAAGTAAATACTCTCAACACTTGAGCTTACTGCAATAACAACAGGAGATGGTTAGAGAATTTTTACAGCAGTAAAATATGCACTACAGTTAATTTTATTCAGTTATGACTTAATACTATATCCTTACATTTGGTTGCATTTCTCTTGACTGCAAATGGCATCACGGAAAATCTATAAGAGTTTTTCTGTGTAAAGTTTGACAAATTTTAACTTCTAATAATAGATTTGTGCATATTTTGTTGTAGCAAATTATAAAATAGTTTAGCATCTATATATATTTTATTTATTCATGATATATCTGTATCTTAACATTTTCTAATTTCTAAGCTGTGTTGTTTATCTGCAGGTTTCTTCATATTGTCACAAATCTCAAAAAATATTTTCAATACATTTATTAAAAGATCTATGTATAAGTGGATCTGCACAGTTCAAACCTGTGCTGTTCAAAGGTCAACTGTACTTTTAAGAATCTGTTAAGGAGGTAAATTTTATTTCAGTTGTTCTTACCACAGTAAAACAATAAGAATTGAGAAAACACACACATGGAAAAACACACACCATAGAACTTTGAAGCACAATTAAATGATGCCATTACTCCGATCTATAAGGAAACTCATTGACATAAGAAAATATTGACTTGATTTAAAACTATTTAGAAATAAATTATTTTCCAGTATAGATGAATCTGTCTTTAAAATTGATTTATGTGATCATATTGTTTTACAATCAACAACACAGACTGAAGTCAGGAAATGATTTGTTAAATCAGTAACTCCATATACATGCTAAGTATTTATTTATCACCTATCAGAAATGTAATTTTGAGGACTTTTTTGGTTCTTTCACTGGTCTTTATATAGGAACTAAAGAACATAACCTAGCTAGATATTGTCTGACAGTGTTTCCCTTGGTAACATACCATCTTAAAAGTTGGAAAATTCTACAAAAATGAAAAAAATCTTAGTTTCTGGATATTCTAGAAAACCAACCAGAAGGTCTTTTCAATGTTGGGTTCAAAATTTCACATAAAAAGTACAGGCCAGAGCTGGGCAGCAACCGAGCTTTTGGCTGTGTGGCGAGAGCAGTTTACCAACAAAACCCTTCCCATTCTAACCATCGAACCCTATTTTCCGATCTTTGACCCTCTTTACTTGTTGTGTTATCTCTTTGGCTTGTGTAGCAATTGAAGTTTGCCAAAGTATACTTTACAATAAGTTCACTTCATGCTTCTCAACTGAGTAGAGAAGATGTGATAATATTTGAACAGTCAGGAGTAGAAATTGAATAACCATGAACTGTAAAATGCTGTAATTATTTCGAATAGAGAGACTGCAAAACTACTATCCTAAAGACCTAAAGCCGGCCAGGCGCGGTGGCTCAAGCCTGTAATCCCAGCACTTTAGGAGGCCAAGACGGGCGGATCACAAGGTCAGGAGATCGAGACCATCCTGGCTAATCTGGTGAAACCCCGTCTCTACTAAAAAATACAAAAAACTAGCCGGGTGAAGTGGCGGGCGCCTGTAGTCCCAGCTACTTGGGAGGCTGAGGCAGGAGAATGGCGTAAACCCGGGAGGTGGAGCTTGCAGTGAGCTAAGATCCCGCCACTGCACTCCAGCCTGGGCGGCAGAGCGAGACTCCATCTCCAAAAAAAAAAAAAAAGACCTAAAGCCCTTCACCACTTATTTTGTACTCAGTGATAAAAGCGATTATGAAACTGGAATCAAATGACTAAATATAGTATACATAATGTGTAGCTACATTAAGTCACATTTCTAAAATGGAAGACATAAATCATCATCAAGTATTTGCTTTTATTTTATATTAGAAAGCACTTTCAAATTGGTTGGCCTACTGTGATGTCTATTCCTCTCAGAATGAATCCTTTGATCTCACTGGAGTGATTTATTTAAGTCCTGGTGAGATAGAAAATCACATTCGTTTATTCACAAACACTAATCAGTTACTATTTGTTAAGACAGACACCATTCTGTCATGTGATTCTCAAAGAGATGGTGGGTAAGTACACAAATATTTACAGATTGTTGTGAGAAGGGCTACAATAAAGACATGCTCTTGGTCATTAATAGGGGCACCAAATTTGAGACCAATGAAAAATGATTAAGTAAGAGTTATGGGAGAAAAGCCACATGTTGAAAGAGACTTTAAGAACTATGAAAATAAAAGAGAGAAAAGTTTTTCCAATTTTAAATAAAGGAGAGTGTGGGATTACAGGGCACAGAAATTCAGTCAGTCATTGAATTAAGGTACAGATACTCAGCAAGAGAGGGAACATAGGGAACAAAGTGGGTTTGGAAATAAGATGATGAGACCAGCATTTGACAGGGTTTTAGGTAGCTATTTTTCAAAAAAATCTAAGAAAAAAAATGAATAAATAGTAGAAATATATATTTAAACAAATTACAGAAAGATATCCATTACAATTAGTAAATTACATAGAACTTTTTTGTGTTTCATTAGTGGTAGAGGCAGATTATATTAGATGAGAAGTACATGGGAGATGAGATGATGAGGCACTTAGATGATGTTTTTCTAGGTACTTGGCTTTGAAGATGAATTGAGAAACAGTTAATCAACTGGAAAGTCATTTGGGGATATAAAAAATGTATATATGTAAATAGATGGGAGAGACTTGAGAGGGTTTGCTGAGGAAAAGAGAGGGTGCAGATGAAGAAGAGGCAGAAAGATGAAATCTAAACCCCAGTTGGATCGATTAATATTAGCTAAAGATAAATACTTTTTCATAAGTATGGGTAAAACAAGATAAAAGTTGATATAGTACAGGTACATCTGTAGGAAGGAGGGCATGAAGTTGAGGCAGATGTTATAACATGGCCTGTCATTCTTCTATGAGAGGAGAAAGAGAGTGAAGGGAGTGAAGAGAAAAGTCACAAATTTTATTTACATGTCTTATCCTTCATTCATTTGTTCAACAAGCACTCATTAAATGTTGCCATGTGCCAAGTCCTCAGCAAACACCAGGAAAAATGACCATAACCAAAATGCACTGTGGTGTCTCTTAAATCACCCCCGCCATAAGCCAATGAAGCAGCCACAAGAAGATGTTAGCAAAGCAAACTCGGAGCCCTACACATCAACCAAGTCACCATCAACTGAAAAATAAAATGTACTGGACTTAGTAGTCACTTTTCGGAGAGGGACATTTTAAGTAACCTAAAATAAGTTTGTTAAAAATCTCTTTTTACATGTAGGTTTATAAGCAAAGTATAAAAAGGAGCTGAATTTCATTTCTATTCTGATTATTAATGCATTTATTTCCTACTTGTAACTTTTGGGAAATAGCAAGCAAGCACTACTGAAAAAGTAAATTTAATTATTTGGAAGAATGGTGTCCTGCACTTAAAAGGCACTATCATGGTACCTTGTTCCGATTGTACTTACTCAGATCCACATATCCGATATCCACATACATTTTAGCAAACAGAGATCCCAGCATAAAGCCAAAAACTAGACCAATCATTCCCATTGCATTCACAGTACCTGCAGGTATTACAAAACAATTTAATCAGATACCACAAAAACTTGGTCTTTATTCAACATGTTTTAAAAAGTAATATTACACAATACATTTCTCCAAATATTTTTCTAATAAAGAATAAAATTAATGACACTATTATTTCAAAGGTAGACCTAGGGATTAACCATGCAATTTAATATTTTCTGTTTATTACCTATGTACAAGGAAGAATGTCCTTCTTTTGCGAAATCATCAATGTAAGAAATCCCCAATGGTACTATGGGGGATTCTCCTATGCCACGAAGCACATTACCCAGGAAGACATAGATCCACATGTGTGACCCAGATTCCTTCACACAACCTATCGAGACAAGAGAGTGTTTTATTTTAAACATTATTTTTAACATTCCTATTAGAAATTTAACTACTTTAAACCCTTTGCTATTCTATTTTTTTTCCTAATTACAAGTGATTCATATTCACTTTGCAAAGTTTGAAAATAAGGAAGGGCACAAAGAAAACATGCAAAAAATATTTATAATCACACTAAACACAGAAGATCATTTCAAATGTTACTCTAGCTCTTCTACATTTCTGGTGCACAAAATATGCGTAATATTCATTGTGTACAATATATAATTAAATATCTAGGTTTTTTTTAAGCTGCATACATAATTATCACTATATTATCACAATTTCCCCATGTTGTTAAGATTTCTTCCATGTGAAAATGCTAATAACTGTATAGCAGTGTGTTGAATAACAGTTTCCTAATTTGTTTAAACAATCTCTTCTTTTTTAGTTTCAAAATATTTCCATTTTTTTATTCTGTTAAACACAGATGTCATGGCTATAATTATAAATAAGTCCTTGTGCACATTCCTGACTATTTTCTTAAGATTTATCAAGAAAGTAGGTGGGTGTATTTTTGTTCTTTAATATATATTGAAAATTAATCTCCCGAAAAAGTTACAAATTTACACACTTCCAGAAGTATATAAAATGTGAAATTTTATATTTCCTCCTTTCCATTTTTCCATTTCTTTTCATAAAACTTTTGGGTTATAATTGTAATTTATTATTTGTGTTATAACAGGCACAAAATCTTCAAATGCTATAATATTTTGCATTTTTTATGAAGAGCAAAGTTACATTACTCACATATTTCTTCCACTTCCTGCTTTTTAAATTGTAAATGTGTATGTTTGTTGCCAGTTACCTACTAAATTTGTTCTCTTTTCTCATCTACTTATAAATATCCTTCATATATATTACAGTCATCCCTTGACATATATAGTAGGATGTTTGTTCCAGGACAACTCATGTGTATCCAAATTCATGCATACTTAATTTCTCTAGTTGGCCCTGTGGAAACTACCTATAGAAGTAAGATCTCCATATGGGTGAGTTTCTCCTTCTTTTTGGTTGGACGAAAGCCACATATAAGTGAACGGATGCAGCTACAATCTGCGTGGTTCATGGGTCAACTGTGTATATTAACAGTATGATTTTGCCTGTATGTAAGGGTTAAATATTTTTCCTATTTGTTCTTAAATCAGTTTTGCTAAAAAATCACATTTTTAGAAGTAATTAAATATATAAATTTTATACTTTTTAACTGTCAGTATTAATTCTTACCTCTTTCTACTATCTCAGATGGTGTTTTATTGAGTGATAGCATTTGATTACTTAAACAGTTTGGTAAGTTTGATGTTGAATTTTCTGATGGATCAATATTGGTTTCTTTAGAATACCTGTAACTATAAGAGTAACACTGGATTGAACATTTTGCTTATCTGCAGAATATAATATTTTCACCTTTCCCGAAAATGCAGAAAAAATTTCCCCTTTAATGACACTGTCTTCGAATTACCATACTTCTCTTTGTCAGTTTCCCAGCATGTATGTCAGAAGATGTGATGGGGGTGGGGGAATGGGAGCATTCACTAAGAAAGATAATTCAACACATCATGGATAAAGTGGGTTATCACTTTTCTATAATCCTAGGAGTGCTTATATTCTGGTCAAGATGTAAAATATCCTGTTTCACCTGTTTTTTCAAATCTGTTAACTATATCTATTTATCCCTTTGAGTTATCGTCAAACAGTAAGTCCGTTTGATTTTCTTTCATGGACACACACACACACTAATGCTTGACTCTTCAAAAGTCAATTAAAACTTTCTAACCTATTTTAACTTTATGAGGAAGAAGTTAATAACAACAAAAGAGATGGTGCTGAATTAGGCACAGATGCTGATATCCAAAAGCACTAAGGAGCCCTGTGAGCTCTGAGGGCAGCATATAGTGTGCCAGGTATTATGTTCAGCTTTAGTGAACTAAAGCTCAGTTTTCGTACTTTAGAGATTTCACACTCTCTGAGATAAAAGCATATGATCAAAGACACAGTAAGTTTAATGTGCAAGGTCCCTAGTTGTCACATACACACACAAAAGAGATGATCAGCTTTGCTTGGAGGTGGTGGGTAGATCAAAGAAGATTTCGTAATGTGAGTGACAGATAAAATGAATACTGAAGATGGATAGAAGTTTCACTGGTAGACGAAGGAAGAAAAGTATTCAAGGCTGTAGAAACAACAGGTGCAAAGAGATGACGTACTATGGCACATTTAGAGAACTGTAAGCTTAGAATGTGGTCCTCAAATGTGGGAAGAAGTGGACGATGAAGCTGTGGTGGTTACATCTGAGGCATGTTCTCCGTAAAAATCACGAAGAATAAGATAGTAAGAAGATTAGAGGGAATTATGGGACACTGAAATTACGGCGTCAGAAGTAGAGGAAAAGGACGGACATGATGAAGAGGCCACAAAGGTAGAAAAATGAATCAAGATTATGGAATATGATGAGTACTAGAGTAGTACCATTAAGAAGAAAGTTCTTATAAGGGTCAAACGTAGCAAAAGAACAGAATTAATATGATGACCAAAAGGCATGATTGCTGGATATGGCAATGAGTAAGTAAATGGCATCTCTCACAGGTACTGCTCATTGTCTTTCAGTATCCTTTATTTCTCTCCTTCCACAGTAACACAAGTTGGGATTTTTAGCTGGAAACATTGCGTCCTGGAATAAAGTCTTTTTTCCCCCCAACATCTATATATCTATGTGTAAAATGTAACTAATTTCTGGTAAATGTGAAGCCAATGGAAACGTTCTGCTTCTGAAAATGCTCCTTAAGCCTCAGTCTGTGTGCATTCTTTATTCTTCTCCTTGTTTTTCTTCCCTTCTACCCTGCTGCCAGAAAATACATTGCCACAATTTGTACCATGAGGCCAAGACCACGCAACGCATAGCACTATGATGAAAAGATACCATTCTTCGACTAGCTACATTAACTTTTATGTAAAAACTAAGCTTCTGTCTTATTTTTTTGCTATTTCCAATTTTCTCTTATGAACACCTTACTCTAATCATAGCTACCCAGTTACCTTAGAAAGAACGACTTCGGTGAAATGCTGTTGGGAAAATCTATACGCACAGGGTGAAGCTGTGAAGTCTTACTGAGTATTATTAAAATCTTACAGGCAAAGACATGAAGTACACGTGTTATACTAAAAAGTAATAAATAGCTTATTTGTTTCATTTGAAATTGTACACCTTATGTAATATTATTCTTATTTCAAAGTCTATGAAAGCCATGATGAATAAAGCAATACATTAAGTATCATACAAAGGAAATATGCTCCATTTCTAGACATATTTAGTGAATACTCTCAAAAGATAACTGACTATTTAAAGGATAAAAATAAAATTCTACTGCTAATTTATAAGTTGCTGATAATGAATGGCTCAGTGCTGTTTAACACTTACTATCCCATGAAGAAATGTGGTAAAGCCATCAAAATACTTCCAGTTCCCATAAGGAAACAACCAATTCCAATTAACTTCGGTCTGTGTAGTTTAGATCCAAAGTAACTTACAAATACAATCACAAGCAAATTTCCTAGAAAGAGAACAAAATTATGTTGACATGACTTAGTTCAATTTTGTATCTGGTAGAACTGAATGCCCCAGAATGAGTGCAAATAAAGCCCAAGACATCATATCTTCCCTCAAAGACCATGAAATTTAAATGTGAAGATGAACTCTCCCGCATTAAGACACTAATTGAAATTTGTATAGTACTAATGATAAGCAGAATACGTTTTATATGCAAACAAAACACTTAGATAATTTGGCAATATGAGAGAAGCAAACTGTTATTGAAAGTTTGGAGTTTACTGCATTGCATTGGGACGGAAAAAATATCTTCCTAATCTTGAGAAATCTTTTGATCATCGTTCATGCATTATTAAAATTTATTTCCAGCATTCTTTAAATTCATACTATATACCTACCACGGTGCTCAGAGACAGAAATATAAAAAAAGGATAAACCATGGTACCTGTTCTCTAGAAACACATTAGTAATAAAATAAAACAGACGAATAGAAGTGCTATTAGGTTACGGAAATAGCTTAAATTAGGGGCTTTGTGAAAATTTCCTGGAGGAGACGTCATTTGAGATTTAATCTTAAGTATAAATTATTTAGATTAAAAATTGGAAGAAGAGAAATCAGAGCAGATCAATTCAGATTTATCTGTAGTCTGATACATAACAATTAACAGACAACAATGATTGTTGAACATTGATGGAAAATAATAGTATGAAAGAAGAGTATCAAAACAGACCAGCAGATAAAGCAACATAAGAATAAGTACTTAAACAAGATTAAACTAAAAACAGTAAAAACTTTTTTTAAAAATCCTGTTAGCATATTTAGAGGTGCAAAGTAGTGTTGCATCCATAAAATCAGAATGGCAGACTAAAAGTAATAAAAGAATGATAAAGTATTGTTATAAATTTAAAATACTATTAAAAATTTACATATTAGCACTTGATATAAGATGGCATCAGAGACGATTGATGAAACATAAGGAAAATAGATAGAAATTTAGAAGAAAAAAATTTAAAAGCAAAAATAGCCAGGAAAGATATTATTTATATCATATATGTTACAGAATAAAATAGAAAAAAAAATAGAAAACAGAAAATAAACTGGCTGACCGCGTGAGATGACTAATGCCTGGAATCCCACTTTTGGAGGCCAAGGCGGGTGGATAACCTGAGGTCAGGAGTTCGAAACCACCCTGGACAACATGGGGAAACCCTGTCTCTACTAAAAATACAAAAGTAGTCACGCTAATCCCAGCTACTTGGGATGTTTGGGTGAGGGAGAAGGAACAAGATGGAGGAAGGTCAACAAGCAGGCACAGTCCCTGTTGCTTCCGGGTTCTGCATCACCAACTTACCCGCGCCCAGCAAAATGCAGCCAGCGCCCGGGAAAATGCAGATCAACTGAGCATGCGCAAGGTGACGTCAATCCGGAGGAATCGAAACTTACCGGGTCACGCCTACGGAGACGCGCCTGTCACGCCCCTATCCCGCCCACTGCTCTCCACCTTCCAGTGCCAAAACATGAAAGTCTGCTGCTGGCAGAGGCGGGCCAACTTCCCTGGCCCCTTTCCCGCGGACCAGCGAGAGTGCGTGCATATTTGCAAATAAAAAGGCTGCCGCTTTCTTCACTCGTTTTGGCCTTTATTGATATTTAGCCTTTGCGTTAGTAATAATAGTAGTAAAGAAACAAAACAGGGAGACTGAAGCAGGAGAATGTCTTGAACACCGGAGGCCGAGGTTGCAGTGAGCTGAGATCATGCCATTTCACTGCAGCCTGGGTAGCAAGAGCGAAAAACTGTTTTTCCCCCTCCCCCTACAAAAAAAAGAAAGGAAAGAAAATATTGGGACACCGAGGCGGGTGGATCACGAGGTCAGGAGGTTGAGACCACGGTGAAACCACGTCTCTACTAAAAATACAAAAACAAAACAAAACAAAAAAAATTAGCCGGGTGTGGCGGCGGGCGCCTGTAGACCCAGCTACTCAGGAAGCTGAGGCAGGAGAATGGCTGAATCCGGGAGGCCGAGCTTGCAGTGAGCCGAAATTGCACCACTGCACTCCAGCCTGGGAGACAGAGCGAGATTTCGTCTAAAAAAAGAAAATTCCCTGTGTTAGCGGAAGACTTAAGCTTTCAGATGAAAGTTTTGAGAAAAAGGAATTTTGAATGCTTAATTCCATATCCAGACAAATTATCACTTAAATATGACAGTCAAATACACACATTTTCCAAAAGGCAATGGCTTAGAAAATATGCTATATTTTAAATTCTTCCTAAAAACATAATTACAGTCATCCCTTAATGTCCGTGGATTATTGCTTCTAGGATGCTCTGTAGATAACAAGATTTGCGGATGTTCAAGTCCCTTAAGTAAAAAGGTGTAATATTGCATATAACCTATCCATACCCTCTTGTGTACTTTATATCATATCTAATGTCTAATACTTAATACAACGTAAATACTATGTAAACAATTGTTATTCTGTGTTGCTTTTATTTGTATTATTTTTACAATTGTATTGCTACTTTTTCATTTTTATATTTTTTGAATATATCTTGCATCCACAGTTGGTTGAATCCATGGATGTGGTACACATCCTTCTGTGCATACAGAAGGTCATCTATACATGAAGGTATATTCCAGAAAGACTAAAGATGAGATTTGAAGTCACAAAATTCAAGAAACAGAGGTAAGCAAAGAAAACAAACTGATAATGATGTTCAAATAACTGCTGTTAAACAGCTGCAAGTTTAACAAATATGAAGGATCAATTTCTTAACAAAAGGAGACATTCAGTGAATTGAACTTTAAAATGAATAACATTCTAATTCTAAAATCCTTGATGATTTCATTGAGCCTGAGAGGTGAAAGAGTGAAGGACATGTAGAGTGTAATATCTTGGGATCACAAATATTTTGAATTGATTTAAAGAGATGTCTTCCTTTGACAATTACTTTTTAAATATTATTTAATTAAGCATATTGCAAATACAGTTAAGTTGGAAACAAAAATTGTATAAAATATTTGCAGTTTATATAATAGACGATTTGGAGGTCCTTCTAAATAATTAGAAAGTAAAAAGAAGAGAGAAAAGTAGCAGAGACAATGAGCTAGCAATACATTACAAAATTTCAATTGTTGCAGAAATACAAATTAAAGTGAAAGCAACAAAGCAATATCTTCAATGTTCCCCCAAAAAAGACTTTAACCCCTCGATTGTGTACCCCATTAAACAGTAGAATCTAGTGTAGGTTGCTCCTTTACAGTCCCTCCCTCCTAAAACCATAAGAATTATAGTCCTCCCTCAGCCTTTCTTCACACTGGGACACCTTGAGACAAGAGAGGTAAAGCTTCACAAGGCATTAATTTGCAAACAATGAGTTTGTGTAGGATTAGAGTTTTTCAACATCATCACTATAGACATTTTGGGAAGGATTGTTCTTTGTTTGTAAGTCTGTCCTGTGCGTTACACAATGTTTAGCAGCATCCCTGGCCTCTACCCCTAGGTACCAGTAGCATCCTCCCTTCCTCAGCTTATTTATGGCAACTAAAAATGTCTTCAGATATTGCCAAATTGCTCATGAGGGACAAATTTACACTTGGCTGACAGCCAAGTGTTAAAAACAGTTTGTTTTTTTAGCATATGCAGATATGGTTATTAAAATAGAAAAAAAAAAAAAGCTACCTATTTCGAAGCTTCCATCAATTACACCAGCAAGAGAAGAGGATATTTCAAATCTCCTTTCTATTTGAGTGGTGGATATTTTCATAAAAATTCCACTTAGTGCTTTAGCAACATAGCTGAATGACAGGACTGTTGAGAAGAACTAAAAAACAGCAGAAAGAAAAGAGAAAATTGATTAATCAAAGAACTATATAATGTTTATAAGTACATGGAATTAAAATAGCTTTTTTCTTTACTTAAAAACATTTTTATCATAAAAAGCATACTCATCTTTTTTCCTATACAAATTGGAACTTGTCAGCCCTATAACTTTTTTTTAGTGATTTTTTTTTTTTCAAGAGTTTCTGGGGGTATAGGTGGTTTGGGTTACATGGAGAGGTTCTTTAGTGGTGATTTATGAGATTTTAGTGCACCTGTCACCCAAGCAATGTACACTGTACCCCACATGTAGTCTCACCCTCACTCCCCTTCCAACAATTCCCCCGAGTCCCCAGAGTTCATTATACCGCTGTTGTGCCATTGCATCCTCATAGTTTAGCTCTTTCTTATAAGTGAGAATGTACAATATTTAGTTTCCCATTCCTGAGTTACTTCTCTTAGAATAATGATCTCCAGTTCCATCCAAGTTGCTGCCAAAGACGTTATTTCATTCCTTTTGATGACTGTGTAGTATTCCAAGGTGTATATAAGCCACATTTTCTTTACTTGTTTTTATTATTTATTTTTTTATTTTACTTTAAGTTCCAGGATACATGTGCAGAAAATGCAGGTTTGTTACATAGGTATATGTGTTCCATGGTGGTTTGCTGCAACTATTGACTCATCCTCTCAGTTCTCTCCCCTCGCCCCCCAACTCCCAACAGGCCCTGGTATGTGTTGTTCCCCTCACTGTGTCCATGTGTTCTCACTGGCAGCTCCCACTTACAAGTGAGAACATTTCGGTGTTTGGTTTTCTGTTCCTGTGTTAGTTTGCTGAGGATGAAGGCCTCCTGCTTTATCCATGTCCCTGCAAAGGACATGATCTCATTCCTTTTTATGGCTGTGTGGTATTCCCTGGTGTATAGGTACCACATTTTCTTTATCCAGTCTGACATTGATGGGCATTTGGTTCGGTTCCATGACTTTGCTATTGTAAATAGTGTTGTAATAAATATACCTATGCATGTGTCTTTACAGTAGAATGATTTATAATCCTTTGGGTGTATACTCAGTAATGGGATTGCTGGGTCAAATGGTATTTCTGGTTCTAGATCCTTGAGGAATTGTCATACTGTCTCCCACAATGATTGAAATAATTTACTTTCCCATCAACAGTGTTAAAGCGTTCCTATTTCTCCACAGTCTCACAAGCATCTCTTATTTCTTGACTTTTTAATAATCACCATTCTGACTGGTGTGAGATGGTACCTCATTGTGGTTTTGATGTGCATTTCTCTAATGATCAGTGATGTTGAGCTTGTTTGTTTGTTTGTTGGCCACATGAATGTTTTCTTTTGAGAAGTGTCTATTCATATTCTTTGCTCACATTTTGATGGGTTTTTTTATTTTTTTCTTGTGCATTTTTGCAATCTACCCATCTGACAAAGGTCTAATATCCTGTAACAGTATTATCACTACACTAGTAAAGCATGATTTTCTAACTTGGTTACAACATTCGATTGTTAGAGGAGTATAATCAGGGTTGTTATTTCTAAATTAATATCGTTAACTGATTTATAGGAAGCCAGACACTGTTCTCAGATGGCCACGATGGTGAGCTATTCTTTATTTCCATGTGAATAGCATAGGCTAACTGGGAGGGTGCACGGTAGTACATTTGCAAAGGTAGCATTTCCAGGAGCCAGCTAAAATATTGAACTTTGTGGAAGCAAAGAGGAATTTTATGACCAACAGAAGTGACTGTATCAATGTGAGATGTAGTAGTTGTAGATGTTTTAATTTCCAATTTTCTTTTAACAAAATGTATTGATTCATCCTTTCTCTTAAAGCTCACATCTACATCCTTAAGCTATTCCTTTAGCCCTACTATTAAAATATTACCCGCTTCTGAATGGTAGGTTTGTGTTCTCCCCCCAAATTTTTATGTTGAAACACAAATCTCCAGTGTGATGATAATTGGAGATGGGGCCTTTTAGGGTACTTGGTCACAAGAGTAGAGCACCCTAATAATAAGAGAAATGAGAGATTCTCGCCCTCTCTCTATGCCATATGAGGACACAGTGAGAAGATAGCCATCTCCAAAGCAGAAAGAGGCCCTCATCAGAACTCAGTTATACTGGCACCCTGATCTCAGACTTCCCAGCCTTCAGAAATGTGAGAAATAAAGTTCTGTTCTTCAGTTACCAATCTTTGTTATTCTGCCATTCTAAACTGACTAAGAGACCCCTTCTTATCACCTTCTATATTCCCAGTGGTTTGCACCACCACGTCTTGCTTCAATAACTGCAGTAGCCTCTTGATACATCTTTCTAGTTCTGCACAAGTCTGCCTAATGGAATCTTCTCAAAACAGTAGCTAGAGAAATCCTTTCAAAATAATTTAAAAATAAATAGATCATGCTGCCACTCAGTGTCTTTCCATGTGCCTTATAGCAATATCAAGTCTTTCCAATGGCCTACAAGACCATGAATAATCTATTTCCTCACCTGAGAGGAGTCACCTCTGACAGCTTGCACAGACAGAAGTACATACAGTCTTTGTGTCAGAGAATAGTAATGAAAATTGTTCAGTCGTAATCATTTCAGAGACTATCATGGGCACCTCTTTTCACACGAACTAGAAAACCAAAACAAACAAACAAAAAAACCAGATGGATTCCTGGAAATATACAACCTCCCAACATTAAACCGGAAATAAATTGAAATCCTTTTTTCTTTCTTTTTTTTTTTTTTTGAGACGGAGTTTTGCTCTGTTGCCCAAGCTGGAGTGCAGTGGCATGATCTCGGCTCACTGTAAGCTCCACCTCCTGGGTTCAAGCAATTCTCCTGCCTCAGCCTCCTGAGTAGCTGGGAGTATAGACGTGTGCCACCACACCTGTCTAGTTTTTGTATTTTTAGTAGAGATGGGGTTTCACCATATTGGTCAGGCTGGTCTCAAACTTCTGACTTTGTGATCTGCCTGCCTCGGCCTCCCAAAGTGCTGAGATTACAGGCATGAGCTACCGCGCCTGGCCCTGAAATATTAAATAAGACTGATAGACAACTAGCTAGATTAATTAAAAAAAAAAAAAAAGGGAAGATCCAAATAAAGACAATAGGAAATGACAGATGACACCAACCCCAGAGAAAACCAAAAAAGCCTCAGAGACTATTAGGAGCACCTCTTCTCATACAAACTAAAAAACTAAAAAAAAAAAAAAAAAGGATGGATTCCTGGAAATACACAACCTCACAACATTAAACCAGGAGAAATCCTAAATAGACCAATAACATGGCAAACATTAAATTATTAATAAAAATCCTACAATCTAAAATAAAAACTGGACCAGAGAGATTCACAGTCAATTTCTATCAGATGTATACAAAAGAGCAGGTACCAATCCTACTGAAATTATTCCAAAAATTGAGGAGGAGGGACTCCTTCCTAACCCATGCCATAACAAAATGGATGTTCATTAGGTTGTAGAGAAAAGGGAACACTTGTACACTGCTGTTGAGTATGTAAATTAGTTCTTCCACTGGGGAATACGATTTAGAGATTTCTCAAAGAACTTAAAACAGAGCTAGCATTTGACCCAGCAATCCCATGATTGGGTATATACCCAGAGAAATGTGAATTATTCTACTCAAATGATATATGTATTTGTATGTTCACTATAGCTATATTCACAATAGCAAATATATAGGACCTAGATGTCCATCAAGGGTGGACTGGATAAGGAAAATATGGTACATACATACTACGAAATACTATGTAGCCATAATAAATAAAACAATGTTATTTGCAGCAACATGGATTGAACTGGAGGTCATTATCCTAAGCGAATTAATGCAGCAACAGAAAAACAAATGCTGCATGCCTTCACTTACAAGTGGTGCTAAACATTAAGTACACATGGATGCAAAGAGGGAAACAATAGTCACCAGGGCCTACTTGAGGCTGGAGGTTAGGAGGAGAGTGAGGGTTGAAAGCTACCACCTATGGAGTACTGTGCTAACTACCTGGGTAGTGAAATCATTTGTATATCAAACCTCAGGAACATGCAATTTACCCATGAAAGTAAGCTGCACATGTCCTCACGAAGCTAGTATAAACGTTAAAAACAAAACAAAACAAACAAACAAAATCTTTAAAAAAAAAAGGAAAAATGTGAAAGGGAGTGATTTCAGCCAAATGACAGAAGAGGAAGCCTAGGACCCTCATTCTCCCATAAGACAGGTTTAACAACAAATAAACTAAATGCCTTTGTGGGAACTCCAGATACCAATTACAAGGTTTCTGCACCAATAAGTTAGCATAAATATAACATAGAAAGAAACATCATGATTCTCATTATTCTGTCTCACCAGAGACCCTCCCATCCCACACTGTGTCATGCAGTGGGGAGGAAGCATCTAAATTCCCTATGTCCA
>NW_012109719.1:198241-238331 GCF_000951045.1 Mandrillus leucophaeus | reverse complement strand
TGTTTTGTTTTGTTTTGAGACAGAGTCTTGCTCTGTCACCCAGGCTGGAGTGCAGTGGCTTGATCTCAGCTCACTGGAAGCTCCGCCTCCCAGGTTCATACCATTCTCCTGCCTCAGCCTCCCAAGTAGCTGGGACTATAGGCATCTGTCACCATGCCTGGTTAATTTTTTTTTTTTTTTTGGTATTTTTTTAGAAGAGATGGGGTTTCACCATATTGACCATGCTGTTCTCGAACTCCTGACCTCAGGTGATCTGCCCACCTTGGCCTCCCGAAGTGCTGGGATTACAGACTTGAGCCACCTCACCCGGCCACAGAGAGGGCCTTGAGTAGAAACCAGCAAACGTTTTCAAATAGAAGATTACACATGAGCCAAAGCACACAGAGAGGAAGGCATACCCAGAAAAGCCTGAGAGGGGTCCAGAGTCTCTCTAGCCATGTAGAATGCAAAAAGTTCTCCCTCTGGAAAACTGGACTACAAAGTCTGAAAAGTTGTTGGATTTATCAAATGCAGACTTTTTTTCATGAAAAAATAACAGGGCATATAAAGAAAGAGAGACCCCCCCCCCCCGCTGCCGCCCGCCCAACAAATTCAAAGGAGTAAATTAAGTCTTCAGATTAGCCACAGCTGGTTTTTAAACATGTACACCTCCCACACTGGACTGAAGCCTGAACTATTTAACCAAGTAACTAAAATACTTAGGAAAAATAAACAAAAACATGCACACCAGAGTGGAATGAGATAAGCTTCAAGAGACCTGTGTCATTCCAACTCTATAGGAGACTATGAACTTGCTTACACACTGAGCACATTGCTACTACAACTAGCATCAGAGACAGCCATCATACAAAGACTCTCTATAACCAAGGAATTCATACAGAATTTTTACCCATTAAAGTACAAAGAGCCAAATTAAGCTACAATAAACTACAAACATTAAAGTCACATACTTGAGGGGGAAAAGAAATTTTTAAAAACCAGTCAAATGAAAAATACATGAGAATATTTAGGCCAGGCACAGTGGCTCACACCTGTAGTCCCAGCACTTTGGGAAGCCAAGGCATGTGGATCATGAGGTCAGGAGATTGAAACCATCCTGGCCAACATGGTGAAGCCCCACCTCTGCTGAAAATACAAAAATTAGCTGGGCGTGGTGGTGAGCACCTATAATCCCAGCTACTCCGGAGGCTGAGGTAGGAGAATCGCTTGAACCCAGGAGCTGGAGGTTGCAGTGAGCCGACATCGTGCCACTGCACTCTAGCCTGGCGACAGAGCAAAACTCCGAAAAAAATAAAAAATAAAAAAAATAATAATTAGAAGCAATACTCTACCCAAATGAGAGAAAAACAAACAGAAAGACAATTTTGTGAATATGACAAAATAGGGTTCTGTAATACCCCAAAAGATTATAGTAGCACTCCAATTAATCCAAACCTAGATGAAATCTTTGGAATATAAAATAAAGAATTCAATAGGTTGATTATAAACCTACTCAAAGAGACACCTGAAAAAGGTGAAAGCCTACATTAAGAAATTAAAACAACCATTCAGGATATGAAGGAAACATTTTATAAAGTGATAGATATCTTAAAGATAAACCAGTCAGAACTTTTGGAAATGAAAGACAAATTTAGAAATTACAAAATGCAGTGAAAAGTTTCAACAATAGACTAGAACAAGTAGAAGAAAAAAATTCAAACTTCAAAGACTGGGCTTTTAAATTCACCCAAACAGACAAAAATAAAGAAGAATAAAAAAAAAATGAAGTTTTCAAGATCTATGAGATTATGGCAAAGGGTCAAACCTAAGAAGAATTGGTGTTCCTGAGGGAGAAAACAAAAAGTCTTGGAAGCATATTTCAGGGAACAATTGAGGAAAATTTCCCATATGCAAGTATGAGAAACTCAAACAATTCCTGGAGATTCACTGCAAAAAGGTCATCACCAAGGTCTATAGTCATCAGGCTACATAAAGTCTGTATGAAAAATTCACAGCTATTATACTATCTTTTATTGCCTTCAATACAGTTACATGATCCAGCTCAACCTCTGGTAATCACTGCTTTCTATCTCAATATAAGGATTTGGGATAACAGTTCAGCCTTCCATTCCATGTGTCCTCCAGCGTAAAGTTAGAGAAGCTCCAAAGTCCTACTCCACAGAGTAGCTGAGTAAAAAAGGTAGAGCTTATTAGCCTTGGGGCTTCTCTTCCACAGGTAATTCCCTCAATATCCCTGCAGTAATTGATGATAATCTCCCCCAAAGCAGTTTCTCATTCAGGGGACTGAGGAAGTCATGGATTAAAAAAATGTTTGGCAAACCACAGAGCAATATGGTTTACTGGCAGCTGGTCTTCACCTTCAGGTTCTTCTTCTTCCCCTCTTTCTGACCTCCCAGGGTTTACAATAACTGAGATTCGTAAGGGTGCAAAGGTAGGCAGTCCTCCCCTGTGCTCACTACTATAAAGAGTGACTATCACAACTAGGTAAATGTGAACACACAGGACAAAATATCAAGATTATTGAGGAAAATAAAGCCCTTCAAAAGAGAGAGACAGAGAGAGAAAATAACTGGTATGCAGACATCATAGAAGTAGATGTTTTAGAAGACAACAGGAATTTAAAGTAAATATAATAAATACACAAAATATATAAGGAAAAATATTAGTAAAGTGAAATAAACTCAAAATAAGATTTAAAAAGTACAAGTGTAAAACATGAAGTGCAAAATATGTAATAGTTTAAAATAATATATGGATAAAAACAAGAAAGCATGAGTTAGAAAATTAAACAGAATTTTATTTTAAAAATTTGGAAATACATACATATATATGAAAGTATAAAGTATATAAAGATTTTAATTAGAATTAACAATAAATTAATAATGAATTCCTTAAAAAGAGAAAAATTAAAGAGGATAAATATTTAAAGAAATACTAATTGTTAATTTCCCAATATTCAACAAAAATATAAAAACTTCAGGATGAGAGTGCCCATTGAAAACCCAGTGAAAGACATAAGTAAGAACACATACATATATGGAGAAAGTTTAGTAAAACATAAGAATATCAGTGGCAAGAAAAAATGTTGAAATCTTTAAGGAAAGAAAACATTTTACTTTTTAACAGCAAGTGTGGATGTACAAAAGATTAATAATACTTTTACAGTATTGAAGTAAGAGAACATGAAATCCATAATTTTGTATTTAACCAAATAGTCATTCAACTATAAAAAAACATATTCTCAAGCATATAAGGTCTCAAAAGTTTGGCATGAAAAGATTCACACTGAAATCCATTTTGGAAGAAATACTTAAATAAAACAAGAATAAAATATAAATGATATTGTGTGAGATTTGCAAAACAAGGTGAATAAAATACTTGGTAATTTTGTTATTGTCTTAAAAAAAAATAAGACCAAAAATAGAACAGGAGGGAAAATAGGTGTAGTATCCAAAATTTAAAACTTTAGATTAAAAATCCAGATACTATTCGAGAGTATAGAAGTTAAGAAGGCATACCAAAGAACTTGAGAACTTATGCTTTAGTCTGTTTGGGACTTCTACTGAAAACATTGCAAAATATAGCATATAACAAAACTGGGAATGTTATAAACAACAGAAATTTACTTGTCACACTTTTAGAGTCTAAAAAGTCTGTGATCATGGCAGGGTCATCTTCTCACTGTAATCTCACATGTTGGAAGGGGAAAAAGAGCTCTCTGGGGCCTCTCTTATAATGACTCTAAACCGATTAATGAGACGTCTGCTTTCATGACCTAATCAATTGCCAATATCCCTACAATTGAATGGGGGGAGGGCATAATATTCAGAGCATAGCAATAGGCTACAGTTTGCCTTGTTATAAAAATAGATATATCAATTCAAATAGCGTAAGAAAATATTAAAATTCAGCTGAGAAGGGAGTAAATTGGCATCATATTCCAAGATAGTGGAAAAAGATCTGACTATATAAAATACAATAAATGTAAAGGGACAAAATTGCTAGTTTAAAGCTAGAGATATTTCAATTTGAATATTTTCCAAAAAACCTAAATATATGCTCTTTATAAGAGGTAATTCTAAATTGTGAGGAAGTGTTGATGATAATAAAGGAATAAGAAATGTAACAATTAAAAGAAAATCTTATAGCCATATAAATAATAGTCCAAATAGACTTATAGAAACATCATTATGGATACAGGTGTCTACATATTGATATACGTAAATCACCCTGAAAGATAAAATGATTATAAAATATTCAACTTAACAGCTGCAAAATATTAAACAAAAATCAATATGATTATTGTAATTAGAGGAAATTTCAATGTATCCTTTTTCTCAATTATTATAGGTCACTAGTCAAAATATTAGCAAGGACATAGAAGATCTAAATAATACAATTAACAAGACACATATAAAATTCTACATCCAACAATTCAAAAGATATGCATTTTTCTCAAGTACACAAGGGAGAATTACAAAAATTGATGATATATTTGGACATAAAAACGTCTCAACAGTACACATGGACACAAAGAAATGAACCATAGATGCCGAGGCCTACTTTAGGGTGGAAGGTACAGGGAGGGTGAGAACTTATCAAGTACCTATTGGTTACTATGCATATTACATGAGAATTAAAGTAATCTGTACACCAAACTCTCATGGCACACAATTTACCGATGTAACAAACCTGCACATGTACCCACTGAACCTACAATAACAGTTAGAAAAAAAGAATTCCAACAAATTTCAAAAAGTAGGTGTCATACAGATAATACCTGCCACAATACAACTATGGCAGACACTACTAGAAAACATTTCTAAAGAAAAATCCCCACATATTTGAAGGAAAATCTTATTTTTAAATAATTTGTGTATTAATGAAGAAATTATAATAAAATTTTAATTAAAAGTTTAGAACCAATAAGGCATGAGATAAGTGAATGCTATTTAAAAAAATATGTTGGGACTTCTGGTTTCCGGTTCTGAAGACAAGGAGGTTGGAGGGTGCCATTTTGTCCTAACAACAAGAAAAACACTAAACTGACTGAAAAGCAACAACTCTTCCTGGATCCATAAAAGAGGTGACGACATATGGCAACACACTGTCTCCAAGATTGAAGAGACAAACCCCATAAGGGAGTTATAAGCTGACTTTCTGGAGCAGAAACTCATAAACAGAAACAACAAAGTAAACAATGTCAAGGCAAAATAAATAAATAAATAAATAATAAAAAATCTGTACCATAATTGAATTGTTGGAGTCTCAATGTGAACAAGTCTGAGGGCTAAACATTCCAGTCGAGGACCTCAGTCGAGGACACCACTTTTTATGATTGTTCTCCCCAAGATCCCAAACTGGATCTTATAGTAAATATTGGAGAAAAAATTCTCTTGTTCCATCAGTGTGAAGGCACTTTGAAATAAGCCAGAGCATTCTGCTGTTAATAGGGATTATAGGACTTGCCCTCAGGAGAAACTAGTTAATTGGAATCTCATAAACTCTGGTGTTGTCTGAGTCTAAGTGACCTGAGGTAAAGGAAATATCCAACTTCAACCAGTCCTGGACATCCATATGAGAGAGAAAAATACTCAGTTCCAGCCCACTATAGCCATTCTTTTCTGCCTAGGGAGGAAAAATTAAAATAAACAAACTAACAACAACAACAACAACAAAAACCACGAGAAGCACTTGTGAAATTTACAGTCCGAAGGTCCAGGTTTATTCAAATACTGATACCTAAGCACAGAATTATAGGATGCTTCTTCTCCTGACCATGCCTTACCAAGACATTATTAAAGGCCTATGCATATCAGGTTTTTAAAACCCAACACATTCTGATTCACTATCAAGAAAATATTACAAGTCACCTGAAAGGCAAGTAATGCAATTAGAAGAGAGAGAGAGCAAGAATCAGGACCAAACTCAAGTATGGCAGAGAGGTTGGAATTATCAGGCTGGGATTTTAAGACAACTGTGAGCAATATGCTAAGGGCTGTAACAGAAAAAAAAGAAAAAAAAAAAAGACAGCATGTAACAACAGAACAGTTAAGCAATTTAAGCAGAGACAAAGTTTCTAAAAAAAAAAAAAAAAAAAAGAACCAGAAACAAATGCTAGAGACCAAAACATTGTAGCAGAAATGAAGAATTCCTTTGAAAAGCATATTAGTATACTTGACATGCCTCACAAAAGAATATATGAACTTCAGGATATATCAATTAAACTCTTCAAAACTAAAAGCAAAAAGAGTAAAGACTGAGAATAATCCAAGTAAAATATCCAACAGCTGACGGATAACTATTAAAGGAGCAACCTACATATAATGGGCACACTCAGTAAAGAAAAAAGAAAACAGGAAACAGAAGAAATAATTGATTCAATAACAACTATTTCCCCAAATTTATGTCAGACATAATAAACAACAGATCATAGAAGTTCACGTTCACAGAAAAACGAGCAGGATAAATGCCCCCCAAATAATTCACCTATTAATATCATTTTCAAACTGCAGAAAATAAGCAGACAAAGGAAAAGCTAATCCAAATAAAGCTAACTGCCTACTTATATAAGAACAAACATAAGAAATTGTATCTGAGTTCTCAGGAGCCATGGCTGCACAAAAAGTGGAATAAAATATGTAAAGCATTGATAGAAAACAGAAACAACAACCTAAAATTATAAACCCTGTGTAATTATCCTCTAACATGAAGGAGAAATAAGGATTCCTCAGACAAACAAAAATTAAAGAAGTTTTTTTGTCAGTTTACTTGCCTGGCAAGATGCTAAAAGAATTTTTTTTTAGAGAAAGAGAAAATACTATAGATCAAAAACTCAGAACTTCATAAATAAAGGCAGGTATGGCAGAAAAATAGGGTAAAATAAAAAGTATTATTCTTATACATAACTGATCTAAGAAACGGTTATTTAAAATAATTCTACAATGTATTTTATTATATAGGCTTACACATAAATGTAAAAAATGTAACAATGGTACAACAAATGGGAGAGAAGAATAGAAGAACAGAACTTTTTTTTTTTTTGAGACAGAATCTGACTCTGTCACCCAGGCTGGAGTTTCATGGCATGATCTTGGCTCCTGAAAACTCTGCCTCCCAGGTTCCAGCAATTCTTACGCCTCAACCTGAGTAGCTGAGATTACAGGCATGTACTTCCACACCTGGGTAATTTTTGTATTTTTAGTGGAGTGAAGTTTCATCATGTTTACCAGGCTGGCCTCAAACTCCTGGCCTCAAGTAATCCCACCCGTCTCAGCCTCCCAAAGTGCTGAGATTAAAGGTGTGAGCTACCATGCCTGGTTAATAATTTGTTTTTACAAGCTATTCACACTACCCATGAAGCAGTATGGTGGTGTGTGAAAGTAGACTTGAATTAGTTGTAAATGTATATTGCAAGCATCAGGGCAACTACTATACAAGTCAAAGAGGAAATGTAATGAATATGCCAAGAAAGGAGAAAATATAGTATCATATAAAATGCTCCTTTAAAACCAAAAAAGCACAAAAAGGGTGGAAGACAAATATAGAAACAAAGATCAAGAACAACAGATAAAAATACAGTAAGAAATATGGTAGCTATTAATTCAACTATAGGCAAGCACCACATAATGACATTTTAGTCATCAATGGGCTACATATATGATAGTGGTCCCATTAGCTTATAACACTATATTTTACTGTACCTTTTCTATGTTTAGATACAAAAATACATACCATTGTGTTACAATTCCTGCAATATTTAGTACAGTAACATGCATTATGTAAGTACACTTTATGACGTGTGCAAAGTTGAAAAATAAAGACTAACAATGCACTTCTCAGAATACATTTCTGTCATTGAATGTCACATGACCGTGTAATAATAATGAAGGTTAACATGAATGATCTTAACAGAGCAATTAAAAGATTGAGAGCATCACAGTAGATCAAATAACAAGAGCCTACTATATGTTGTGTACATGACACTCACTTTGAATATAAAAACACATAAAGATTAACAGCATATCGATGGAGAAGAATATTCCATGCTAACAATAATCACATGAAATCAGAAGCAGCAAAATTAATTTCAGATACAGCAAATCTCAAAGCAAGAAAAGTTATAAGAGGTTAAAAAAAGGGGATGGGAGGCATTACATAATGATAAGGAGATCATTTCTCAAAAAAATATATAATACTCCTTAACATATATGCACCCAACAATAGAGAATCAAACTCTGGGAAGTAGAACTGCGAGGAGAAATGGATGAATACACTATCATGGTTGGAGACATCAACACTCCTCTATGAGAAATGGGCAGATCCAGCAGGCAGAAACAGATAGAATATAGATGACTTTAACAACACCATTAATCAACTGGATATAATAAACATCTATATATTACTTTAGTAACAGTAGTAAAATAGACATTCCTCTGAGGCTCACAAGGAAGGTTCACTAAAAGAGACAACATTCTAAGCTATAAAATGTATCTCATCAATTAAAAAAATGTGATAACATTTGTTCTCAGACCACAATGGAATTAAACTAGAATCAGTAACAGAAAGATAACTGGAAAATCCACAAATATGTGAAGATTAAAAAACACATTTTTAAGTAACACATAGGTCAAAGGAAATCTCAAGATAAATTTTTAAATATTCTGACTAAATAAAAATAAAAACACAATTCATCAAAATGTGCGAGAGGTCGCAAAAGCAGTGCTTAGAGGGAAGTTTATCGCACTGAATGCATATATGAGAAAAGAGGAAAGATCTGAAATCTGTTATCTAAGTTTCTACCTTAGGAAACCTGGAAAAGAAGGCCAAATGAAATTCAAAGCAAGAAGTAAATAAATAATGAAAATTAGAACACAAATCAATGACATTATAAACAGGAATTCAATAGAGAAAATATACACAACTGAAGACTGGTTCTTTACAAAGGTCCATAAAATTGCTAGCATTCTAACCAGGTTAACTAAGGAAAAACAGAGAGAGAAAACACTAATTACTATTATTAGAAATAACAGAGGGGATACCATTACAAATCCCACAGACATTAAAATGAAAGAAAGAATCTTAAGAGCCGTGAGATAAAAGCACCAGGTAACCTATAAAGGAATGCCTGTCATATTAACAGCAGATTTCTCAGCAGAAATCCTATAAGCTAGAAAGAATTAGGGCCTTATTTTTGGTCTCCTCAAATAAAACTATTATCAGCCAAGAATTTTGTATCCAGTGAACCCAACCATTATATATGAGGGAAAGTTACAGTCTTCTTCAGACAAACAAATGTTGAGAGAATTCACCAGTGCCAGATCACCACTACAATAACTGCTAAAAGAAATGCTAACTCTTGAAACAAATTCTGGAAATACATCAAAACAGAACCTCTTCAAAGCATAAATCTCAAGGAACCTATAAAACAAAAATACGTTTTGAAAAGAAAAAACAAAAACAAAAAAACCAAGGTACACAGGCAATAAATAGCACAATGAATGAAATGGTACCTTACATGTCAATACTAACATTGAATGTAAATGGCCTAAATGCTCCACCTAAAAGGTACAGAACTGCAGAATGTATAAGAATTCACAGACCAACTATCCACTGCCTTCAAGAGACCCACTTAACATAAGAACTCATATAAACCTAAAGACAAGATGTGGAAAAAGGCATTTCACGCAAATAGGCACCAAAAGCAAGCAGAGATAGCTATTTTTATATCAGACAAAACAAACTTTAGAGCAACAGCAGTTAAGAAAGACAAACGGAGATATTATTTAATGGTAAAGGGCATCTTCCAACAGCGTAATGTCATAATTCTAAACATATGTGCATCTAACATTGGAACTCCCACATCTATTAAACAATTACAAATAGACCTAAGAAATGAGATAGACAGCAACACAATAATAGTAGGGGACTTCAATACTCCACTTACAGCACTAGACAGGTCATCAGGACAGAAAGTCAACAAAGAAACAATGGATTCAAACTACAACTTGGAACAAATGGACTTAGCAGATATGAACAGAACATTCCATCCAACAACTGCAGAATAAACATTCTATTCAACAGTGCATAGAATTTTTTCCAAGATAGGCCATATGTTAGGCCACACAACAAGCCTCAATAAATTTAAGAAAATGGAAATTATATCAAGAACTCTCTGAGACCACAGGGGAATAAAACTGGAAATCAACTCCAAAAGGAACCCTGAAAACCATGCAAATATATAGAAATTAAATAACCTGATCCTGAATAATAATTGGGTCAAAAACAAAATAAAGATGCAAATTAAAAAATTCTTCAAGCTGAATGACAATAGCGACACAACCTATAAAAACCTCTTGGATACACCAAAAGCAGTGCTAAGAGGAAAGTTCACAGCCCTAAACACCTACATCAAAAAAACTGAAAGAACACAAACTGACATTCTAAGGTCACACCTCAATGAACTAGAGAAACAAGAACAAACCAAACCGAAACCAGCAGAAGAAAGGAAATAACCAAGCTGAGAGCAGAACTAAATGAAATTGAAACAAAAACAAAAGATAAATGAAACAAAAACTGGTTCTTTGAAAACACAAATAAAATTGAGTGACCATTAGCGAGATTAACCATGAAAAGAAGAGAGAAAATCCAAATAACCTCAATAAGAAATGAAATTGGATATATTACAACTGACATCGTAGAAATAGAAAAGATCATTCAAGGCTGCTATGAACACATTTATGTACATAAACTAGAAAACCTAGAAGAGAGTGATAAATTCCTGAAAACGTACAACCCTCCTAGTTTAAATGAGGAATAATTAGATACCCCGAACAGACCAATAACAAGCAGTGAGTTTGAAATGGTAATTTTAAAATTACCAACAAAAAATGTTCAGGACCAAATGCATTCACAGCAGAAATCTACCAGATATTCAAAGAAGAATCGGTACCAATTCTTTTGACACTAGTCTGCAAGACAGAGAAAAGGGAACCCTCCCTAATTCATTCTATGAAGCCAGCATCACCCTAGTACTGAAACCGGGAAAGGCCAAAAAAGAAAACTACAGACCAATATCCCTGATTAACATAGACACTAATATCCTTAACAAAATACTAACTAATCAAATCTAACAGCATATCAAAAAGATAATCCACCATGATCAAGCGGGTTTCATACAAGAGATACAGGGATGGTTTACCATACACAAGTCAATAAATGTGATACACCACATAAACAGAATTTTTAAAAAATCACATGATCATCTCAATAAATGCAGAAAAAACATACAATTAAATCTAGCATCATTTTATGATTAAAACTCTCAGCAAAATCAGCATACAAGGGACATACCTTAATGTAATAAAATCCATCTATGACAAACCCACAGCAAACATAATACTGACTGGGGTAAATTTGAAAGCATTCCTTCTGAGAACTGGAGCGACACAAGGATGCCAACTCTCCCCACTCTTCTTGAACATAGTGCTGGAAGTCCTAGCGAGGACAATGAGACAAGACACAAGAGAAAGAAATAAAGAGCTTCCAAATTGGTAAAGAGGATGTCAAACTGTTACTGTTTGCTAACAATATGATTGTTTACCTCAAAAACTTTAAAGACTCCTCCAGAGAGCTCCTAGAACTGATGAAATAATTCAGCAAAGTTTCCAAATACTACAAGATTAATGTAGACAAATCAGTAGCTCTTCTATACACCAACAGTGACCAAGCTGAAAATCAAATCAACAACTCAACCCCTTTTACAATAGATGCAAAAAACAAAACAAAACAAACCAAAAAAACAAACAAACAAAAAAAACTTAGATATATACCTAACCCAGGAGGTGAAAGACGTCTACAAGAAAAACTACAAAACACTGCTGAAAGAAATCATAGATGACAAAAACAAATGCAAACACATCCCATGTTCATGGATGGACAGAATCAATATTGAAAAATGACCATACTTTCAATTAAATTAAAGTATAAATCCAATGCAATCCTATCAAAATACCATCATTCTTCACAGAATTAGAAAAAAAATTCTAAATTTCATATGGAACCAAAAAAGAACCTGCATAGCCAAAGCAAGATTAAGCAAAAAGAACAAATCTGGAGTCATCACAGTACCTGATTTCAAACTACACTATAAAGCCATAGTCACCAAAACAGCATGATACTGGTATAAAAATAGGCTCATAGATCAATGGAACAGAATAGAGAAACCAGAAATAAATCCAAATAATTACAGCCAACGGGTCTTTGACAAAGCAAACAAAAACACAAAGTGGGAAAAGGACACCCTTCTCAACAAATGGTGCTGAGATAATTGGCTTACCATAGGTAGGAGAATAAAACTGGGGCCTCATCTCTCACCTTATAAAAAATCAACGCAAGATAACATTGGAAAAACCCTTCTAGACATTGGTTTAGGCAAGGATTTTATGACCAAGAACCCAAAAGCAAATGCAATAAAAACAAACATAAATAGCTGGTACTTTATTAAACTAAAGATCACTTACATGGCAAAAGGAACAGTCAGCAGAATAAACAGACAACCCACACAGTGGGAGAAAATCTTCACAATCTATACATCTGTCAAAGGACTAATATCCAGAATCTACAATGAACTCAAACAAATCAGCAAGAAAAAAAAATCCCATCAAAAAGTGGGCTAAGGAAATAAATAGAAAATTCTCAAATGAAGGTATACAAATGGCTGACAAACATGAAAAAATGCTCAGCATCATTAATGATCAGGGAACTGCAAAATCAAAACCACAACGTGATGCCACCTTATTCCTGCAAGAATGGCCATAATCAAAAAATCAAAACACAATTGGCATACATGCAGGGATCAGGGGACAGTTCTACACTGCTGGTGGGAATGTGAACTAGTACAACCACTGCGGAAAACCGTGTAGAGACTTCTCAAAGAACTAAAAGTAGAACACCACAAAGATACTCCTCAAGAAGAGCAACTCCAAGACACATAATTATCAGATTCACCAAAGGTGAAATGAAGGAAAAAATGTTAAGGGCAGTCAGAGAGAAAGGTTGAGTTACCCACAAAAGGAAGCACATCAGACTAACAGCAGATCTCTCTGCAGAATCCCTACAAGCTAGAAGAGAGTGGGGGACAATACACAACATTCTTAAAGAAAAGAATTTTCAGCCCAGAATTTCATATCCAGCCAAATTAAGCTTCGTAAGTGAAGGAGAAATAAAATCCTTTACAGACAAGCAAATGCTGAGAGCTTTGTGTCACCACCAGGCTTGCCTTACAAGAGCTCCTGAAGGAAGCACTAAACATGGAAAGAAACAATCAGTACCAGCCACTGCAAAAATATGCAAAATTGTAAAGACCATCAATGCTATGAAGAAATTGCATCAATTAACAGGTCAAATAACCAGCTAACATCATAATGATAGGATTAAATTCACACGTAATGATATTAACCTTAAATGTAAATGGGCTAAATGGCCCAATGAAAAGACACAGATTGGCAAATTGGATAAAGAGTCAAGACCCATCAGTGTGCTGTATTCAGGAGACCCATCTCATGTGCAAAGACATGCACAGGATCAAAATAAAGGGATGGAGGAAGATCTACCAAGCAAATGGAAAGCAAAGAAAAAAAAAAGCAGGGGTTGCAATCCTAGTCTCTGATAAAACAGACTTTAAACCAACAAAGATCAAAAGAGACAAAGAAGGCCACTACATAATGGTAAAGGGATCAAATCAACAAGAAGAGCTAACTATCCTAAATATATATGCACCCTATACAAGAGCACTCAGATTCATAAAGCAAGTCCTTAGAGACTTACAAAGAGACTTAGACTCTCACATAATAGCAATGGAATAATTTAATACCCCTCTGTCAATATTAGACAGATCAATGAGACAGAAGGTTAACAAAGACATTCAGGACATGAACTCAGCTCTGCACCAAGCAGACTTAATAGACATCTACAGAATTCTCCACCCCAAATCAACAGAATATACATTCTACTCAGCACCACATCACATTTATTCTAAAATTGACCACATAATTGGAAGTAAGGCACTACTCAGCAAGTGTAAAACAACAGATACCACAGCAAACTGTCTCTCAGACCACAGTGCAATAAAATTAGAACTCAGGATTAAGAAACTCACTCAAAACCACACAACTACATGGAACCTGAACAACCTGCTCCTGAATGACTACTGGGTAAATAGCAAAATGAAGGCAGGAATAAAGATGTTCTTTGAAACCAATGAACACAAAGAAACAATGTATCAGAATCTCTGGGATACAGCTAGAGCAGTGTGTGGAGGGAAATTTATAGCACCAAATGCTCACAAGAGAAGGCAGGAAAGATCTAAAATTGACAGCCTAACATCACTATTAAAAGAACTAGATTAGTCTTGATGATGCCAGAGCTTTGAGCATTGGTGGGTACAGAGACACGGGGATCCTTTTCAGGAGAGTGTAGCTTTATGGAGCTGCCTCTTAATCAGCACCAAGGGAGGTGAGATGGGCAAGCCATGGAAGGCTGCTCTGAGCCTGATGGTTTCCTCTTGTGTGCCTTTCATACACACCTGAGAACTCTGGAGGTAAAACCTATTGGACATATCTCCAGGGCACAGATCTCAGAGATTTTATTTATACTCATTTAACATAAATTAACTGCTTTAAAAATTTATAAAATGCAAATGTCATACAATTAATTTAATTAGGTATTGAATCCATAATGTGCCAGGTATTTTGTAAGGCACTTTACATACCCTAAATCCTTATTCCAAATATTGACTTCCTACTTTATAGAGGCACACAATGATGCTCAGAAAGGGTAAATAACCTACTAATGTTTATACTGCAGGCAAGTAGAAGAGACATATTGACGTCAAAGTTGATCAGACTTCAAAGGCCACGATATTTCATCAGAACTATGAAGGCTATTCTTGAAACGAATACAAGCTGATGGTTTGAACCAAATTTTTGGATCTAATAGATGTATGGCTGTTAGCATAACATGATAGTGAAGCATGTTTATGACATCTTGCATCTAATGCATTTTTCTTTTTCCATAAGTACCACAAGATAAGCAATATAATTATTTACACAATTAGGAAGAGATAAAAGGCACAGAGAATGCTCTTTGACTTCTGAAAATATTCTAGAATTTTACAACTGGCATCTTTAGCTTATGTATTAGAAAGGTTGTTAGTTAATTTGTACTGTTTTATCTTCATTGTACGTATATATTAGTCTCCAAACATGTTGACATGTGTTGAATGAAATAAGGAGAAAACCATTAAGCCTGAATTACACTCAAACCATATTTCCATTCAGAATAAAATCAAATCCATAAAAATGATGGAAAGCATTCTTCTGCTATGATGGTTCTCTAAATCCAGGAGTACCTGAAAATTATTCGAAGTGCTTATTTAAAAAGCATTATGTTTGATCTCCTGAGTCAGAAGCTGCTGGGTGTGGGACTGGATTGCTGTTTTGACAACTTCTCAGTGGATTCTCACTCAGCATCTCACTCACTCAAATTAGTATAAAGCCTTACACTAATTTTCCTGGCTTTGGGTCTACATTTCTCAGTTCTTCACAATTGTTCTCTCCCTCTACGCTCTTTAATTCATCCCATAATTCCAGTACTTCCAAGACTTAACCAAGAATAAAACGAATCTATGAAATAAGTGTGACACATTAATCAAATACATTTTGGGGCAACTGTATCAACAAATGGCCCATGAATGATAATGAAATGGTCTCATTGTCAGAAGTAACATGTGAGGTTCGTTGTCTCCTTGGCCAAGGAGAACAAGGACATGGACACACAAAGAATAATGTTGAGAGTGGAAGTGTAATAGGCAAAAGAAAGAGAATAGCTCTGTGCTGCACAGAGGGGTCCCAGAAAAATGGGTTTGTAGATGCACAGTGAAATGTAGGGGAGTTTTATATATGACATCATGAGGAGACAGTGCCTGATTTACATAGGGTGCAAAACACTGTTTAGACCAGGTGTGCTATTTTCATGGGATGCAACTTTTTGGTAGCCCCTAGCTTATCCTTTAATTGTGCAGGCGAGTTCTCTGCCTGAGCTGTACCATGTTGCGAACTCCTCTGTTACTGTACACGTGGTTGCAACAACAAAAAAGAAGATGAAGCCTCCATTTGGACATGCCTGGCCTGCAGGTAGCCCTTTTTGATTGGCACAGCTGCTGGCATTTCCCTGTGCAAGCTTCCAACTTGCTTATCTGTGTTTGCAGCTCAATTCCCAGGCTCCTCTTCACTGGAAATGATTTGGGGGGCTGCTTTTTTCTTAGAAGGGAAACTCTGCCAAGATTCTGTTGCCCTCAGTATCTGCCTAAATGATTTCTTTCTATGTCCTGTATCATCTTCCCACTCAGGAGTGAAAACCTTGACCGCTCTTAGCAGGTGTTGTAATACTACTCTTCTGGTCATTTCCTGCTGGAGAAGAGTGTGGTGTGGGGAAGAGGAGGTAAGGCTCCTCCTGAGGATCTAAGGGTCCTTGGAAGAAAGGTGGGTCCATGCGTGGTTTCATCTGTAACACCATGTGGAATTTAATAGCTTCTAGGTCAGAAGAAATAAATTTTACAAGAAGGTTTAGAATACAGAGTTTGGATGTGAGTATCAAGATAACCATTATTAATGGGGGCATTATAGGCCACAACCACGATAGGCTTTGTTTGGTACCTGGCGACCATTTTGATGGGTTGTAATATGGATTGTCTCCACCAGGTGTCACTGTACTTTACTAGAAGCATTAATGAAGAAGCACCATTTTTCCAAAGTAAATCCAATGTAAGTGGCATTGGATTGAGCGGCCAGAGTAACTTTAGTGTTAATTTTGGCTAAATCTTTCCTGTAATTATTAATTCTGTTATACAGGTGAAAATTAGGCAGAATATTACAGCAATTAGAATTTTTCATCCAGAATTCCACATTGTGGATGCCACAGTACATGGTCCTACGGCAAATAGTAGAGTGAGTATAGCAATTTCTGCAAAAGTTACATAATAATAATTTTCATCTAAAATTTTACTTGCCAAGATATAGAATTCCCCTTTAAGGGTGTATGACGTTACAAATGTAATCCCATGGGTAATCAAAATCTCCCTGCAAATATGCATCAAAAAGAAATTCTGATAACTGGCAGTGAATCTCGAGAGGAAAGGTAGCAATGATTGAAAGTATCTAGCAAGGTAGAGGTAGGACTGAGTAGGATGAGTGGCCCTCACTCATTTACTTAATTTTTTGGTTTCAGCTTAAGATCTCCTATCTCTTCACATTGATATCCAGAACATTCCTTTGAGACATCAAGAGTTGCTCTGTCAGCTTTCCAGGTTTTGACTCAAATATGATGCATTCGGGAGTTGATTCCTGTAACTTTTCCACTGAGGTGGTTGAGAGAAGAACAGGGTAGGGTCCTTTCAAAACTGGACTTTAGAAAAGGAGACAGAGAGAGAAGAGACAGCATTTACCAATACCGAATCTCCTGGGTTAAATAAAGGTTTTCCTATTTCTTGGGTTGGGCTTTTGCTAATCATGTTAATTTGGGTTGGAAGTGAGCTAGGGAGATTACATGTTTACCACTTCAAAGGTCAGTCTCTTGGTGTGCTAGAAAATCATTTGTAAGGAAAGGCTATCCAAACAGCATTTTAAAAGGACTCAGACCTAACTTTGAAGGGGTATTTCTCACCTGCAGTAAAGCCATGGGAAGAAGAGTGACAGAAGGAAGGTGAGTTTCTTGGGATAGTTTTCTGAGGTGTCTTTTAATAATATCATTTGTCTTCTCTACCTTTCCTGAAGACTGGGGTCTACAAGCACAATAGAGATGATACTGTATGCCTAGTGCCTTTGAGATCGCCTGCATGATGGTTGCCTTAAAAGAGGAACCATTGCCACTTTGGAGGTACTTAGGTAGACCAAAGCAGGGAGTTATTTCATTAACAAACAACTTTATTACCTCAGAGCCCTTTTCAGTATGTCATGGAAAGGCTGCTACCAAGTTATTGGAAGTGTCTACCCATACGAGGAAGTATTGGATGATCTCTGCTGTGAACATGTGGGTGAAGTCTATCTGCTAGTCCTTCCCTGGATAGTTTCCCATCTTTTGGGTTCGAGGCCTATTTTTTTTCCTATTTTTCCTATTTTCTCTTCTCCTTTTTGGCCTGCTCTGGGAGACAAAAAGAGCATGTTATAAGCGAAAGCAAAGAAGCTAAAAACCGTAATAAAACATTACAGGAGCTATTAACCAGAATTACCAGTTCAGAAAGGCACATAAGTGACACGATGTAGCTGAAAAACACAACGTGAGCACTTCATGAAGCACACACAAGTATCAAAAATTGAATAGACCAAGCAGAGTAAAGAGTTTCATAGCTTGAAGACTATCTTGTTGAAATAAGACAGGTAGACAAATTAGAAATAAAAAAAATAAAAAAGAATGAACAAAACCTCCAAAAAATACAGGATTATATAAAAAGACCAAACCTATGACTGAATAGGGTACCTAAAAGGGATGGGGAGAAGAGAACCAAGTTTGAAAATATATTTCAGGATATCATCCAGGAGAACTTCCCTAATCTAACAAGACAGGTTAACATTCAAATTCAGAAAATACAGAGAACTCCAGTCTGAGATCAGTTCAAAGACACAGAACTACAGTATGAGAAGATCAATCCAAAGACACATAATCACCAGATTCTTCAATGTGAAAATGAAGAAAAAAGCATTAAGGACAGTCAGAGAGAAAGGCCAGGTCACCCACAAAGGGAAGCCCATTGACTAACAGCAGACCTCTCAGGAGGAACATTACAAGGCAGAAAAGATTGGGGGTCAATAATCAACATTCTTAAATGAAAGAATTTCCAACCCAGAATTCCATATCCAGCCAAACTAAACTTCATAAAGGAGAAAAATCCTTTTCACATGAGCAAATGCTGAAAAAATTTTTCACCACAAGGCCTGCCTTGAAAGAGCTCCTGTAGAAAACACTAAACATGGAAAGGAAAAACCATGGATGGTGCCTGAAAAGATGGCCAAATAGAAACAGCTCTGGACTGCGGCTCCCAGCAAGATCAACACAGAAGGCAGGTGATTTCTGCATTTCCAACTGAGGTACATGACTCATCCCATTGGGACTGGTTAGACAGTGGGTGCAGCCCATGGAGAGTGGGTCAAAGCAAGATGGGGCATCTCCTCACGCAGAAAGAACAAGCAGTTGGGGAACTCCCTCCCCTAGTTCAGGGAAGCCGTGAGGGACTGTGTCATGAGGAATGGTGCACTCAGGTCCAGATACTATGCTTTTCCTAAGGTCTTTGCAACCCACAATCAGGAGATTCCCTCCAGTGCCTATGCCATGAGGGACCTGGGTTTTAAGCAGAAAACTGGGCAGCCATTTGGGCAGACACTGAACTAGCTGCAGGAGTTTTTTTTCACACTCCAGTGGTGTTTGAAATGCCAGTGAGACAAAACCATTCACTCCTCTAGAAAGGGGGCTGAAGTCACGGAGCTAAGTGATATAGCTCGGCGATCCCATCCCCGTGGAGCACAGCAAGCTAAGATCCACTGGCTTGAAATTCTTGCTGCCAGCACAGCAGTCTGAAGTCTACCTGGGATGTCTGAGCTTGGTAGGGGGAGGGGCGTCCACCGTTACTGATGCTTGAGTAGGCTGTTTTCCCCTCACAGTGTAAAAAAAGTGTAAAAAAAGCTGCTGGAAAGTTCAAACTGGGCAGAGATCACCGCAGCTCAGCAAAGTGGCTGTAGCCAGACTGCCTCTCTAGATTCTTCCTCTCAGGGCAGGGAATCTCTGAAAACAAGGCAGCAGTCAGTCAGGGGCTTATAGATAAAACTCCCATCTCTCTGGGAAAGAATACCTGGGGGAAGGGGCAGCTGTGGGTGCAACTTCAGCAGACTCAAATATCCCTGCCTGCTGGCAGTGAAGAGATCTTCCAGAACAGCGCTCGAGCCCTGCTAAGGAACAGACTGCCTCCTCAAGTGGGTCCCTGACACCCATGCCCCCTGACTGGGAGACACCTCCCTGCAGGTATCGACAGACATCTTATACAGGAGAGCTTCAGCTGGCATCTGGTGGGTGCCCCTCTGGGACAAAGCTTCCAGAGAAAGGGACAGGCAGCAAGCTTTGGTGTTCTGCAGTCTCCACTGGTGATACCCAGGCAAGCAGGATCTGGAGTAGACCTCCAGCAAACTCTAGCAAACATGCAGTAGAGGGGCCTGATAGTTAGAAGGAAAACTAACAGATCAACATCAACAATAAGGACATCCACTCAGAAACCCCATCTGAAGGTCACCAACGTCAAAGACCAAAGGTAGATAAATCCATGAAGATGCTGAAAAATCAGTGCAAAATTACTGAAAATTCCAAAAACCAGAATGCCTCTTCTCCTCCAAAGCATAACAACTCCTCACCAAAAGGGAACAAAACTGGACAAATAATAAGTTTACAAATTGACAGAAGAAGGCTTCAGAAGTTGGGTAATAGCAAACTCCTCCGAGCTAAAGGAGCATGTTCTAACCCATGGCAAAACAACAACAACAACAACAACAACAAAACAAAACAAAACAAACAAACAAAAACTAAGACCTTGAAAACAGGTTAGAGGAATTGCTCACTAGAATAGCCAGTTTACAGAAGAACATAAATGACCTGATGGAGCTGAAAAACACAGTACGAGAACTTTGTGAAACATACACAGGTATCAATTGCCGAATTGCTCAAGTGACAGAAAGGATATCAGAGATTGAAGATCAACAATGAAATAAAGCATGAAGACAAGGTTAGAGATAAAAGAATAACAAAGATTGAACAAAGCCTCCAAGAAACATGGAACTATGTGAAAAGACCAAACCTATGTTTGATTGGTGTACCTGAAAGTGACTAGGAGAATGCAACCAAGTTGGAAAACACTCTTCAGGATATTATCAAAGAGAAGTTCCCCAACCTAGCAAGACAGACCAACATTCAAATTCAGGGCACAGAGAACATGACAAAGATACTCTTTGAGCAGAACAACCCCAAGACACATAATCCTGAGATTCACCAAGATTGAAATGAAGGACAAAAATGTTAAGGCCAGTCAGAGAGAAAGATTGGGTTACCCACAAAGGGAAGCCCATCAGACTAACAGTGGATCTCTGCAGAAACCCTACAAGCCAGAAGAGAGTGGGGGACACTATTCAACATTATTAAAGAAAAGAATTTTCAACCCAGAGTTTCATATCCAGCCAAACTAAGCTTCAGAAGCAAAGGAGAAATAAAATTCTTTACAGACAAGCAAATGCTGAGAGATTTTGTCACCATCAGGCCTGCTTTACAAGAGCTCCTGAAGGAAGCACTGAGTATTGAAAGGAAAAACCGGTACCAGCCACTGTAAAAACATACCAAATTGTAAAAATCATCAACACTATGAAGAAACTGCATCAACTAACAGGCAAAAGAACAAGCTAGCATCATAATGACTGGATGAAATTCACACATAACAATATTAAACTAAAATGTAAATTGGCTAAATGCCCTAAATAAAAGACACAGACTGACAAATTGGATAACGAGTCAACACCCATTGGTGTGCTGTATTCAGGAGACCCATCTCACATGCAAAGACACACATAGGCTCAAAATAAAGGGATGGAAGAATATTTACCAAGCAAATGGAAAGTGAAGGAAAAAAAAAAAGCAGGAGTTGCAATCCTGGTCTCTGATAAAACAGACTTTAAACCAACAAAGATCAAAAGAGACAAAGAAGGGCATTTCATAATGGTAAAGGAATCAATGCAGAAAGAAGAGCTAGCTATCCTAAATATATGTGCACCCAATACAGGAGAATCCAGATTCATAAAGCAAGTTCTTAGAGAACTACATAGAGACTTAGACTCCCATACAACAATAGTGGGAGACATTAACACCACACAGTCAATATTAGACAGATCAATGAGACAGGAAATTAACAAGGATATTCAGGACTTGAACTCAGCTCTGGACCAAGAGGTCCTAATAGACATCTACAGAACTCTCCACCCAAATCAACAGAATGTACATTCTTCTAAGCACCACATTACACTTAGTCTAAAATTCACCACATAATTGGAAGTAAAACACTGCTCAGCAAATGGAAAAGAATGGAAATCATAACAGTCTCTGAGACCACAGTGTAAACAAATTAGAACTCAGTATTAAGAAACTCATTCAAAAGCACACAACTACATGGAAACTGAACAACATGTTCCTGAATGACTTTGGAGAAAATAGCAAAATGAAGACAGAAATAAATAAGTTCTTTGAAACTAATGAGAAGAAAGACACAATGTACCAGAACCCTTGGGACACAGGTAAAGCAGTGTTTAGAGGAAAATTAATAGCACTAAATACCCACAAGGGAAATCAGGAAGGATCTGAAATTCACACCCTAACACCACAATTAAAAGAATTAGAGAAGCAAGAGCAAACAATTTCAAAAGCTAGCAGACGACAAGAAATAACTAAGATCAGAGCAAAACTGAAGGAGATAGGAACATGAAAAACCCTTCAAAAAATCAGTGAATCCAGCAGTTGGTTTCTGAAACTATTAACAAAGTAGATAGACCGGTAGCCAGACTAATAAAGATGAAAAAAGAGAAGAATCAAATAGACACAATAAAAATTGGTAAAGGGGATATCACCACTGATCTCACAGAAATACAAACTACCATCAGAGAACACTATAAACACTTCTACACAAAATAAACAAGAAAATCTAGAAGAAATGGATATATTCCTGGACACAGACACCCTCCCAAGTCTAAACCAGGAAGAAGTCGAATCTCTGAATAGAACAATAACATGTTCTGAAATTGAGGAAGTAATGAATAGCCTACCAACCAAAAAAAGCCCAGGACCAGATGGATTCACAAACAAATTCTACCAGACATACAAAAAAGAGCCGGTACCATTCCTTCTGAAACTATTCTAAACGATAGAAAAAGCGGGACTCCTCCCCAACTCATTTTATTGGCCTGATACCAAAACCTGGCAGAGACACAACAAATAAAGAAAATTTCAGTCCCTATCTCTGATGAATATTGGTGTGAAACTCCTTAATAAAATACTGGCAAACAGAATCCAGCAGCACATCAAAAACTTATCCACCACGATCAACTGAGCTTCATCCCTGGGATGCAAGGCTTGTTCAATAAATGCACATCACTAAATGTAATCCATCACATAAACAGAACCAATGAAAAAACCCACGTGATTGTCTCAATAGATGCAGAAAAGGCCTTCAACAAAATTCAACATCCCTTCATGCTAAAAACTGTCAGTAAGCTAGGTATTGATAGAATGTATCACAACATAATAAGAACTATTTATGACAAACCCATTGAGAATATCATACTGAATGCACAAAAACTGGAAACATTCCTTTGAAAACCAGCACAAGACAAGGATGACCTCTGTCACCACTCCTATACAACATAAGTATTGGAAGTTCTCACCAGGGTAATCAGACAAGAGAAAGAAATGAAGGTATTCAAATAGGAAGAGAGACAGTCAACTTGTCTGTATTTGCAGATGACATGATTGTATATTTAGAAAACCCCCTTGTCTCAGCCCAAAATCTTCTTAAGCTGATAAGCAACTTCAGGAAACTATCAGGATACAAAATCATTGTGCAAAAATCACAAGCAATCTTTTACACCAATACTGGGCAGAGAACCAAATCATAGTAACTTCTATCCACAATTGCTACAAAGATAATAAAATACCTTGGAATCCAACTTACAACGGATGTGAAGGACCTGTTCAAGGAGAGCTACAAACCACTGCTTGAGGCAATAAGAAAGGACACAAAGAAATGGAAAAACGTTCCATGCTTATGGACAGGAAGAATCAATATCACGAAAGGTAATTGATAGATTTAATGCTATCCCCATCAAGCTACCATAGACTTTCTTCACATAATTAGAAAAAACGACTTTAAGTTTCATATGGAACCAAAAAAGATTCCGTATAGCCAAGAAGAATAAAGCAAAAAGAACAAAGCTGGAGGCATCATGCTACCTGACTTCAAACTATACTACAAGCCTACAGTAACCAAAACAGCATGGTACTGGAACCAAAACAGCATGGTACTGGTACCAAAACAGATACATAGACCAATGGAACCAAAAAGAGGCCTCAGAAATGACATCTCACATCTACAACCATCTGATCTTTGATAAATCTGACAAAAACAAGCAATAGCGAAAAGATACCCTAGTTAATAAGTGGTGTTGGGAAAACTGGCTAGCCATATGCAGAAAATGGAAACTGGACCCCTTCCTTACACGTTATCCAAAAATTAACTCAAGATTGATTTAAGACTTAAATGTTAGACCTCAAACCATAAAAACCCTAGAAGAAAACCTAGGCAATACCATTCAGGACATAGGCATGGGCAAAGATTTCATGACTAAAACACTAAAAGCAATGGCAACAAAAGCCAAAATTGACAAATGGGATCTAATTAAACTAAAGAGCTTCTGCACAGCAAAAGAAACTATCATCAGAACGAACAGGAAACCAATAGAATGGGAGAAAATTTTTGCAATCTATCAATCTGACAAGCACTAATATCCAGAATCTACAAAGAACTTTAACAGATTTACAAGACAAAAACAAATAACCCTAACAAAAAGTGGATGAAGGATATACACCATGGAATACTATGCCACCATAAAAAGGAATGAGATTCTGTCGTTAGTAGGGACATGAATGAAGCTGGAAGCCATAATCCTCAGCAAACTGAAACAGGAACAGAAAACCGAATCGGGCATGTTCGCACTGTAAGTGGGAACCAAACAATGAGAATGCATGGGCACACGGAGAACAACACACACTGGGATCTGTCAGGGAACAGGGGAAGGGAGAGCATCAGGACAAACAGCTAATCCATGTGGGGTGTAATACCTACGTGATGGGTTGATAGGTGTAGTAACCCACATGGCATGTTTGTCTGTGTAACAAAACTGCGTGTCCTGCACATGTATCTCAGAACTTAAAATAACTAAAAAATCGTTTTCTAATATGAAATAATTAGATACAACCTAAATGCTTATCAATATAGAAGTAGTAACATATATTATGGACAAATTAATATCCTGCTGCCAAAAGAAAAATGAGGAGGGCTTTTATTAATACAAAGATAGAGAATAGTGTTAATAGTATGCTACGTGTGTTATAAAAAGAAAACATTATGTACTTAATTAAAATACATATTATATTTCTGGATAAGGGGACAATGGTTAAAGAAAAAATCTTTGCTTTTTTTTAAGTTTACATTTCAACTGCATGTATTTTCTCTTGAAAAAGAAATGAATAATATCAAAATAAAGCAAGATCATGATGGTGTCAAGGTCAAGCATCACCAGAATTGCTCTGAGAGGTACTTGGGAGTACGCTTTGCTTGCTTTAACAAATCCAAATTCTATCTGTTTTTTAAAATCTGATTCCAGAGGTATTTCCTTTATAAAACTCTCTGAGGTTATTCTAATTTAATTCTTTACATTATTTTTCTATGTATTTTGAGTATCTACTATGTGCAAGGGACTAACTGGCACTTTTTTAAACTATTAAATGTTTGTTCATGTAATCTAGTGTGTGATTCTATGTTACTTACTTGTACAAACTTATCTCCGTAAATTTATTTCTCTGTTAAATTATAATGCTCTCAGGCTCAGAGTTTGTGTCTGTCTTTTCTCCTTTTGTGTCCAGCATTGACCTAGCCCAATAATCAGAACATAGTAGACCCTGAATTAATATTAGTGAATGGTTGGTTGATTGATTGATGATGACCTTGTGGCTTTTCTTATTTCTAAATTATATATTGTAAAAATAAAATAAATTATAGTTTTTCTTGTTGAAAAAGTGATTGTTTCAAAGTAAGCAACAAAAACAATTAAAAACATTCATTGATATCTGCAGTTCAAACATGGACTAAAATCAACATTTGAATAAGAAGCAGAGGCACAATCTTGAGAGAATAAGAAAACAAGACATTGTGATGAGTTCGAGGTGAAATAAGTTTCGTGTTTTTGAAATAAAATAAGTAAATGGGGAACTTTAATGTATAGATAGGCAAGTTGTTAGAAAGAACATTATATTTCAAATTTTTAATGGAAGCATATATTCCAATATTAATGAAATGATCTGTATCTTGAATTAAATCAGTCTTTTAATCTGATAAAGAATTCATTTGGTGAAATTTTCGATGCTTTGTAGTTTATCAATGTGAAAAATTTAGAAATATTTTGGTAGCTTCTCTTTGGTTTTGGATAGATCAAAAGATAGTTATGAATCTGATTAAAATAAAAAACGTGCAATGAATAATATGTTAAAAATACTTCAAAGTAACCTATAAACCTAGAATATTAATGTTTTGCCAACTACATTGTGATACTGACCTATTTAAATATTCCTTTAAAAAACAGTATTTTAAATAATTCTGATAAGTAATTTAGGCAGATGAGAGATCTATAATAGTCAAAAGACCTGGGACAAAAATCTAGTTGACAACTTAGAAAAGCCACTTCATTTTTCCATTTACAAGTGGGTAAATGTCATAATTCTGCCTTTTGCTTTTGACACAAAACTGTGAGGTATTAAATTATACTGGTAATTTGATAAACAGGAGCAAGTACTCCTAAGCACAGAGCTAAATGGGGAAGCCAAGACTCAGCCAATCTGAGGAATTTGCCTGAAGTAACCTACATTGTGAATTGAAAACCCTGGTACCCAAGTCAAAGCCTTTAAGTCTCCATAGGGAAGTCCTGAGGAAATCAAGGAATTAGTTGATTTCCTCTAGATATATATTTTTATTTAGTCACATGTGTAGTCCTATCTAGTTTAATAAAGACCACAGAGATTGGATTCTAAGCCACAAAGGACCTAAGGCAACACTCAATCAATTTAGAAATTTACCTTACCCAGGTTAAGGATGCACCTGGGAGACACACCTGGACATTTCTCCAAAGATGATTTTGAGGGCTTCAATATTTAAAGGAGAAAAGTAGGCTGGATGGAAAAGTGGGAATGTATGGTCACATTACTGAATCCACATGTTGCCAGAGAAAAAGGAGCAGGTAAGGGAATAGTCAATCATTCATTTGCCTTGTGCTCAGTAAAATGGCACTTAACACAAAATAAGCTGAACATAGAATAGGTACCTGTGGAAATATTTAACCTTTCATCTGTAGCTATATGCTTAGGAACAAAAGGAAAGACAGCTTCTTGCAGGACTCAGTTTTTAGCTTAATTTTGTTTCTGCGGGCATAGTGAATTGGAGTGCCAAGTTTTTATTTTTATGTTTCTGCTCCCGTTTCTGTAAAAAAAAATTTTTTTAATTTAAAAAGCATTTTAGAAGAAAAAATAGGAGGCGGAAGAGAGAAAATAAGAAATAGCGAAGTGGAGAACAATCTTGGTAAACTGATATAGGCAATATCACTCTGAAGTGTATTGTCAGTAGGCAGATAGAAGGTGATTTATGTCTATAAATAGTTTCCTGTTATTTTCTTCTGAAGTTTAAGTTGTCTAGTTTGCATGCACAGGCCTTTAATAGAAATCACAGCTTAATATTTAGTAATTTCAAATTGGAAACACGAAAGAAAAAAGAAAAATAAGGAGGGAAAACAATTAAAACATTATTTTGGAGACTTGTAGCAAGAAACAATTTTTGAATTCATAAGAGTACAATTTACTGAACTGTTAAAGCTTTAAATAGCTTAAAAGGAAAGTTTTCCTGACTCTGAAAAATAAAAACAATCAGTAAATATTTTAAACAAAAATCATAAAGAATTACTTCAGTCTTCTATTATTTTTGTTCATGCAATTAACTCTATGTTCCACTCAATGTTGGATCACCAAAATTTATGAATACCTCAGTTCTCCATGAAAGTCTTGGACGTTTTTCTCTCTATTTCAATAGCACAATATCTAAATTTATTAGAGACCTATATTTAAGAATACTCCTCAGAGTAGTATAGCTGATTATAAACTGCCCTATAAAAAATGAAAATAAAATAAAACAGTTGTGGATGACAGA
Source organism: Mandrillus leucophaeus (assembly GCF_000951045.1). Classification (NCBI taxonomy): domain Eukaryota; kingdom Metazoa; phylum Chordata; class Mammalia; order Primates; family Cercopithecidae; genus Mandrillus; species Mandrillus leucophaeus. The sequence continues at coordinate 210,232 of NW_012109719.1, read as the reverse complement.
AGTCTTAGAACAGCCATGGTTAAAGACACAATTGACAAGTAAATTTGATTACCTTTGTGGCATACAATTTTACATAATAATCATAATGACTACTGATAACACTAAGACATATCAGAATCACAGGAATATCGCACATTTTGGGAACACATTCTAATAACACATTATATAAATATAATATAATCCAAAGAAGGTTAAATACAAATTTTTATTTGACAATGCTTTCTGTATAACTTTATTACATCAGACAAGCCAAATATATCTCTTCTGGACTTCAGGAGACCTAACATCAATAAATTAATGAAGTCAAAAGTACTAACTTTATAATTTGATTTTGGAAAGTCTGTCAAATATCAAAAGTTTAAAATCTTAATATCACAAAATAGAATCACAAGTTACTTTAAAATGAGTCATTCATTTAGCCAAAGTGATAACTCAAAGATTTAAAAAATAAAGGCAAAAATCTTTATTGTTTTACTAAGAAGATTTAATTTCCCAAACAATAAGACCTACTAAAAGCAGCATGAGACCAATTAAATGTGTTTCTCAAATCTCATAAACAAATTATTAAATTTTAATCACATTGACTGTAAGAAATACTTTTCATACTTTTTTAATAATGAAAAAGTATGAAAAGTATTTGTTCGTTTGTTTTGCCAATAACTCAAAAGTTAGTCATTTTTATTAAACCAACAAGATTCAAAGGCTTACGTACACAGAAAATACACAAACAAAGATAATTTTCTTTTTGGCTGCAAGCTTCATAACCCTCCTGCCAAATTTGGACACCTTATAATATCTAGCAGACACAAATATTAAACTGCATGGCCAAGAAATCTAGACAATAATGTGTGTTGACAATTCTAAGACATTTCTAATTTTATTTTACCAACAATTTAAAAACACATTATTTGTTAAGGATTTACTGAAGTCACATGAACTTAGAGAAAGCATTTGGGCTTTTCTATTTTCTATATTTTGATAAAGTATTTGATTTAAGTGCTTTTTAAAATCCAATTAGTTAGAACTCATGTATTTTCAGTGGTTAAAAGTAGCAAGCATTATATACATAATAAACAAATACATAGACATATTAGTCATGCAGATAAAAGTAGAACTTACAGATTCATATTTTAGATATGTTAAACTTCCAATTTAGATATTTTAGACTTTCAATTTCTTATAAACTCTTTCATTACGCTAGGCAATCGATATTACATTTGCATACTAAAGGAACAACTCTTAAGTGAAAATCAGATAGCAAAATTTACAAGACTCTCTCTCAAGGTACAGAGAGAGAGTGCGGTGTGCTAGAGGAAGATTAAAAATGGATGCCAAGTCAAACATAAAATTGTAGAAAGTACCTTGGAATTGTTTAGGAGGCCAGTTGTATTTAGACACGTAGTTTTAAATTTAGTTTTTATCTTTTAACTGGATCTCTGAGCTCTGCACAGAGCCCACACTGTACCCTAGGTCGCCAGAAAGAGAGATGCATTGTAACTGTAGGCCGTGCAATGCTTTTACAGTGCACTTTGTTACAAAGATGTTTCTCTACATGTCTAAACCACACACTTTTGTATTTTACACACCCAAGAGTAGCACCTGCTGTAATAACTATTTTAGTGAAAAAAGAAAAAATTGGGTAACACAATACAAAAGCAAGCAGTTTAAGATGTGAGAAATGTGTCTGAATATAACAGAGGTTTCTCCCAAAAAGGAGTCTGGGAGGGAACCTCTATTTTCTTAAGGCATCTCAGGCTGCTAGAAATGATTTTAGATCCCTCACGCAGTCAAGTGTGGCAAGAGGAAGGAGAGACAGGCAGAAGTACATGGAGAAAAGAGAGTTCAGTCAACTGAGAACAAAAAATAACTTTCTCAAGAAACAAGATCCTAGAAGAGAAAAAAGCATAAAGCTGAGCGCAAGCGAACACACACACACACACACACACACACACACACACAGCCCTTGGATATTAGCTTATAATTATACTGACTTTTAACCATTAAGCTCTTAAAATGTATTTTTGAAATTTTATTGCCATATTTTAGCAGTGATAAACTGCTGATGTTTCCAAAATAACACATATATCAAACCAGAAAAAATTTGATTTAGGAACCAAACCCAGGCTGTCATGGTGAAAAAAGGGGCAGAATCTTAGCTACTGTGTGGGGCAACCACCGTTGCACTTCCAATTTGGCTTTGCTAGCACAAGGTGACCTTGTTATATACATAAAAGACTCGGGTAGTTAATGTCATTTTTACTTTTTGCTGGTAGTTTTTCTTTTTCAACCACACCAAAAAAAAAAAAAAAAAAAAAAAAAAAAAATAAATATACTGACAGGGAGGAGTTCAAAAATAGAATGCGGAAAAAAAAAAAAAAAAAAAAAAAAAAAAAAAAACCAACAATAAATAACAACAACAGAAAGAGTAAATCAAAGAAACAATTGCGCAATTTATACGATTACTGGATGTTCTAGTGATAAAGATAAACTAACACCAGTTGGTTGTTAAGCTTAACTTCTAGCTATTAAAGATAATTTCCAAGACAAAACCACAATTGAGATACATGCTTAGGAATGGGGCCCAAGCTGAACACAGCTCTCTACCATCCTAGAAGCAGGAAAGCACTCACACTCACCTTCCCTGAGAGAAGTGAGCTGAAACTCCAAAAAGGAGTTGCTGCTCTACATTTTCATAGAGCAGAAAATTCACCTTTTTTGTTGGAAGCAGCTGAGACTCCAGATACGTTATATAATATACAACAGAAAAAGATTTCACAACAAAACAAACCTTAGATATTAACCAAATTTTGGGAAATCAGGGATTCTCTGCAGGGGGATCTCCCTGACCTCAGCAAATTGTCCTATTGGTTTCAGCAATGAAGATAGCTCAAGCTGGAACCTAGCACCCTTAGGAGGTTTGTCAATGATCAGGGCCCCCTCCACTCAGAGTCCGTTCCCTTGGTCACCAAATTTGTAAATCAAAAGGAATCAGAAACTGGTCTCAATCAATTTGGAAGTTTATTTTGCCAAGGTGAAGAATGCACCAGGGAGACAGGCCCGTGCCTTTCTCCAGAGATGATTTTGAGGGCTTCTGTATTTAAAGGGTGAAAACAGGCTGAAGGAGGAGAGGGTATGGTCCCATTAAAGATTCCACATGCTGCCAGGAAGAAAGAAGCAGGTAGGGGAATAGCCAACTGTGTATTTGTCTTGCACTCAGTAAATTGACAATATAAGGTGAACGGTGATATCACTTTCATGTACATAGCAAAGTGACACCAAACTGGCAGAACAAGGAAGACTTCTGGAGTAACCCCTTAGAGCATATTTGTAATAGAAGCAGGAGGTAGAAAGTTAGCAGTGTAGGCAAAGCACATTGCATGTAGCTCAGCAAAGAAGTCCAGAGCTAGGGGAAGACACCAGGATTAGAAGGACATCTCCATTTCAAAAACAAAGCTAAATTGAATAATCAAGTCTACAATTGTTGTTTAACAGAATCTTTTAACTAACTTAAATTGTTAATACTGAGATAATGTCAACCTCAATCATCACTTTACAACAATCCTGTAAAGACTTGTGTGTCTGCAGTTAGATTTTGTGGCATTTCTGTGCCTACTTTGTATTCATAAGGAACAAAAACGTATCGGGATAAAATTTATAAATAACCAGAATTTTAAGTTTTCATTAAGTTTGGGACTTCAAACTATCAACAGAGTACGGTTTCTGTAAAAACAACTACTGAAAATCTCATAAATTTTGAAATCTTTTCTATTAGAAATATCTAGACGTACAGAGATAATTAAAACTTAACGGTAAAAATAGATCTAATTCAGCTACATAAATAAAGAAGATGTGAGAAACAATAATAGTGGCTAACATTTATCGAGCACTTACTATATGCCAGACATGGTTCTAGTGTTTTATTTGTATGAGTAGATTTTTCTTCCTTACCACAATTCTATCAACCAGGTGCTGTTATTTCCCTTTTGCAGATGAAAAACACCTAGGTCTAGAAAAGGTAAATCACGTTCTCTAGTTTCAAAGCCGGTAAGTGATGAAGCCAAGGTCTGAACTCACGCAGCCTGATTCCAAATTCCACACTCTCCACTCTCTTCCATAATGCTAAAGTAATTGTCGATTTTTGTACTCTTACTACACTTATGATGTGTGGCCTATATAATGATGTACCTTATTCCATATTATTCAGTATCCAACCACCATGGGACTTGGTTTATGTGCACGTGCACACACTAATACATATCTGGTTACTGACTTGCACATACAGACTCAGTATATGGAATTGAAAACAGCACAAGTAGATAAACCCATTAAAATAAAATAACACACTTCGATTATCTTCTACCCTTTTACTTCAATTGTTTTTTGATTGAACCAACTAAGTTACATAGAACCTTCCTTTATATCTTTCATCATTATACTTGTTCTTTCTGCTCTTCAAATTTCCTGTACCTCTACATTGTAATAAAAGTCTTTAACAACACAGAAATAATGCATTATTATAAAAAAAATTAGAGCAAAATAAAAAGTTCCCCCTTTGTTCCTTCATTCCCACTCCCCTTCTGAAGTAACTACAGATGTAACCACCACTAAGATTGGTATCCCACAGGCGTTATTCTGGGTCTCTTTTCTCTAGCCATAGTGACCTTTTTGTTATTCCTCAAACACGCCAAGCACACTTCTGACTTAGGGAATTTCTCACTTCCTTGTTCCTCTTCTAAAACATTCTTCTTCCAGATGTCTTGTGCTTTCATCTCATTCAGATTTCTCATTACCTCATCCCTGATGCCCCCATGTAAAATAGCATTCTGTATGCATAACTCTTTCACCTGTTTGATTTTTATAATGTTTATCACCAGCTGAAAATGACAGCCCAAAGCACGCTTGCGAATAGGTGCCTGTCTGTGCATATGTGTGCTTAATGCCTTAAAACAACAAATGTATTATGTCAGAGATCTGAAATTCAGAAGCCTGAAATGGGTGTCAGGGAACTAAACTTAGGGTATTGGCAAGACCATGTTTCTTTCTGGAAATGTTTGGGACAATATGTTTCTTTACCTTTTCCAATTTCTAGAGGGTGTCCAAATTCCTTGGCTCGTGACCCTTTTCCATGTTCAAAGCTAGTAATGTCCACATTCCATGGACCCTAAGTCTTTTGCTTCCCTTTTCCACATTTCAAGGAACCTTGTGATTACATTGGATTCACTAGGCCAGGTAAAGTCAATCTCTTTATTTTAAGGTTATCTATTTAGCAACTTTAATTCCATCTGCAACATTAATACCCCCTTGCCGTGTTATCTGATATATTCACAAGTTGTAGCGATTAGGACCTGGATGTCTTTAAGGGTCATTATTCTGTCCAATGTTATATTATCTGCAACACTATATATACATTATATTGCACATATCACTATCTACTATTTTATATATGTTATATCATATACAACACTATATATATATATATGATTAATATTGAGTGTCAACTTGATTGGATTGAAAGATTCAAGGTATTGTTCCTGGGTGTGCGTGTGAGGATGTTGCCAAAAAAGATTAAAATTTGAGTCAGTGGACCGGGAGAGGTAGACCCATCCTCAACCTGGGTGTGCACCACCTAATCGGCTGCTAGCAGTGCTAGAATAAAGCAGGCAGAAGAAAGTGGAAGGACTTGACTTGCTGAGTCTTTTGGTTTTCATCTTTCTCTCATGCTGAATGCTTCCTGCCCTGGAACCTCAGACTCCAAGTTATTCAGCTTTTGGTCTTTTGGACTCACACCAGTGTTTTGCCAAGGGCTCTTGGGCTTTCAGCCATAGACTGAACTTTGTCATGGCAGCTTTCCTTCTGAGGTTTTGGGACTCAGACTGGCTTCCCTGCTCCTTCGCTTGCAAAAGGCCTCTCATGTGGTAACCGTGTGAGTCAGTTCTCCTTCATAAACTCCCTTTCCTGTATACATTGAACGTATTAGTTCTGTCCCTCTAGAGAACCATAATATATATATTTATATAAACATATATGTAAATATATTTTTATGTATATAAAGAATACATATATTCTCTCTAGTACAGAAAGATAGACAATAAATTATATATGTATGTATATTACACATTACATATATATGTAATTTATATGTCTGTATATGTATATATTACATATATATGTAATTTAGCTATCTCTCTGTACCATAACATAAACTCCATGAAAACATAGGTGTTTGATTCATTGCCTTCTGTGTCAAACATTATGAGTGTTAGTATATATTAGCTGAATGTCTGAAAGGATAGATGAATACATATTTTTGTTCTCAATATCCTGTTCCAAGTTGGGGGAAATGTCTGCCACTGCTGCTGCTTCTCCTTTTCCTTTTTCTTTCTCTTTTTCCCTTTTCATACTTGTGTTAATATTACTTTGGTATAATTACTAGAAAGAAAATGAAATCCCTAGTAATCCAACTTACAAAGGATGTGAAGGACCTCTTCAAGGGGAACTACAAACCACTGCTCAACGAAATAAATGAGAAAACAAACAAATGCAAGAACAGTCCATGCTCATGGATAGGAAGAATCAATATTGTGAAAATGGCCATACTCCCCACGATAATTTATAGATTCAATGCCATCCCCATCAAGCTACAAATGACACTCTTCAAGAATTGGAGAAAACTACTTTAAAGTTCTTATGGAACCAAAAAAGAACCCGCATTGCCAAGACAATCCTAAGCAAAAAGAACAAAGCTGGAGGCATTACACTACCTGACTTCAAATATACTACAAGGCTACAGTAACCAAAACAGCATAGTACTGGTAGCAAAACAGATACATCGACCAATGGAACAGAATGGAGGCTTCAGAAATAACATCACACATCTACAACCATCTGAACCTTGACAAACCTGACAAAAACAAGAAATGGGGAAAGGATTCCCTATTTAATAAATTGTCCTGGGAAAACTGGCTAGCCATATGTAGAAAGCTGAAACAAGATCCCTTCCTTACACCTTATATAAAAATTAATTCAAGGTGGATTAAAGACATAAATGTTAGACCAACACCATAAAAACCCTAGAAGAAAACCTAGGCAATACCACTCAGGCCATAGGCATGGGCAAGGACTACATGACTAAAATACCAAAAGCAATGGCAACAAAAGCCAAAATAGACAAATGGGATCCAATTAAACTAAAGAGCTTCTGCATGGTATAAGAAGCTACCATCAGAGTGAACAGGCACCCTACAAAATGGGAGAAAACTTCTGCAATCTACCCATCTGACAAAGGACTAATATCCAGAATCCAGAGGAACTCAAACAAACAACCCCATCAAAAAGTGGGCAAAGGATATGAACAGGTACTTCTCAAAAGAAGACATTTATGCAGCCAACAGACACATGAAATAATGCTCATCATACTGATCATCAGAGAAATTCAAATCAAAACCACGTTGAGATGCCATCTCATGACAGTTAGAATGGCAATCATTAAAAAGTCAGGAAACAACAGATGCTGGAGAGGATATGGAGAAAAAGGAACACTTTTACACCGTTGGTGGGAGTGTGAATTAGTTCAACCATTGTGGAAGACAGTGTGGCAATTCATCAAGGATCTAGAACTAGAAATACCAGTTGACCCAGCCATCGCATTACTGGGTATATACCCAAAGGATTATAAATGATGCTACTATAAAGACACACGCACATGTATGTTGATTGTGGCACTATTCACAATAACAAAGAAATGGAACCAACCCAAATGTCCATCAATGATAGACTGGATTAAGAAAATGTGGCACATATACACCATAGAATACTATGCAGCCATAAAAATGGATGAGTTCATGTCCTTTGCAGGGACATGGATGAAGCTGGAAAGCATCATTCTCAGCAAACCATCACAAGGATAGAAAACCAAACACCACATGTTCTCACTCATAGGTGGGAATTGAACAATGAGATCACTTGGACACAGGGCAGGGAACATCATATACCACGGCCTGTTGGGGGCTGGGGGCCTGGGGGGGATAGCATCAGGAGACATACCTAATGTAAACGATGAGTTGATGGGTGCAGGAAACCAACATGACACATGTGTACCTACGTATCAAACCTGCACTTTGTGCACATGTACCCTAGAACTTAAAGTATAATAAATAAATAAACAAATAAATAAATAAATATAAATAAAAAGAATATATTGGCTGGGTGCAGTGGCTCACGCCTGTAATCTCAGCACTTTGGGAGGCCAAGGTGGGTGCATCATGAGGTCAGGAGATCATGACCATCCTGGCCAACATGGTGAAACCCCACATCTACTAAAAATACAAATTTAGTTGAGCATGGTGGCACGTGCCTGTAATCCCAGTTACTTGTGAGGCTGAGGCAGGAGAATCACTTGAACCAGGGAGTCGGAGGATGCAGTGAGCTGAGATCACACCACTGCACTCCAGTCTGGTGACAGAGAGAGACTCTGTCTCAAAAAAAAAAAAAAAAAAGAAGAAGAATGCATTATTTACAATAGTTTTAAGTAACATCAAGTATTTAGAAATAAATCTAACAAAACATATATAAATCTTTACATGGATAATTCTAAAACATTTTTAGTGACATTTTATAAAATCTAAATAGCTGGAGAGTTGCATCATATTCATGGGCAGTAGACTTAATATTTGAAAATTTTGAATTATTTCCTAATCAATCTATGAATTCAGTGAATTTAATCAAAATCTTAACAACATTTCATCTAACTTAATAAGTTTATTTGAAAAGTCTATTAAAAATTTTAAAAACACCAAGAATACTGAAGTCATATCTGAAGAAAAGTAAAAAGAGATTACCTACTCGACCAAACATAATGCTTAATATGAAGCTTTAGGCAATATTAGGCAATATCTATCCCTGCCACAGGAATAAGTTAATTACCAAATGAATAGGTAATAGAGCTCCAAAGAGACTGATACATACAAACAGATTCATACCACTTTGATACAGAACAGAAGGCTCAACAGATAAATTGGAAAAATAGTGGCTAGTCAACAAACAGCTTAAAATAGCTATCCATAAGGGGGAATGTTGGAATTAAATTTCTGCTTCATATTCCACACAAAAATTAACTTCATATAAATGAAAGATGTTAATTTCAAAAGCAACATGTGTAGATATAAATCTTTCTCACTTTGGAAGAACAAGGTATTCATTAAAAAAACTTTTATTACTTGTACTCAATTATAAAATATAAAAAGTACAAGTACTTTTATTACTTGTACTCAATTATAAAATTATAGATCGGCTCAAATATGTTAAAATTAAAGACTTTTTGTGAGAAGTTCATTAAGAAAGTGAAAAAACATTTAAAAGCCTACAAGATGTTCTTCTCACATATAATAATGAATTCATATTACAATATTTTCTTGGTATAAATAACTCATATAAATAAAAAAGACAAATAATCTAATATAAACATGGGCAAATATATGCACAGGTTTTCACAGAAGAGAAAACACATATGGATAATAAACATATGGAATGATGTTCAAACTCATTAGATATCAAGGAATACAAACCAAGACAAAAATGAAACGTCATTGCTTATTTAAATTGCAAAAATCAAGAAGTCAGAAAACACAAAGTGTGGGAGAGAACATACACTTAGATTTTCACTTCTGTGTTGCTGGTGATCAAGTAAATTTGTGTAGCCACTTTAAAAAGAAACAACATTGTCTTCTATAATTGAACATTTATACACTCCATGTTCTAGCAATTTCAGTTCTAAGTATTACCAAGAAAAACTCTTGGTACAAGGTAAAATAATGCATTAGTCAATTTAAAAGAAAAGAGGTTAATTAACTTATGGTTCTGTGAGCTGTACAGGCTTCTACTTCTAGGGAGACGTCAGAAAACTTACAATCATGGTGGAAGGCAAAGGGGAAGCAGTCATGTATTCTTACAGCTGGCAGAAGAGAGAAAGAGAGGATGGAGGTACTACACACTTAAACAAACAGATCCCAGGAGAACACTGTCAAAGAACAGCAAGGAAGCAGTCCGCCCACATGATTTAAGTATCTCTCACCAGGCCCTTCCTCCAACATTGAGGATTACTTGAGATTCTGTTGGACACCAGACAGCCAAACCATATCATTCCACCCTGGCTTCTTCCAATTCTCATGACTTTCTTAAATTTCAAAACACAATCATGCCTTCTCAGCAGTCCCCCAAAGTTTTAACTCACTACAGCATTAACTCCTCTCTGTCTGAGAACTTCTCAGCCTGGACTTCATTGTCCATATCACTATCAGTCTTTCTATTTTTTTTGAGACTTTCAAACTGTTCTAGCTGCTACCCATTACCCAGTTCCAAAGTTGCTTGCCCATTTTCTGGTATCTTTATAGCAATACCCCACTTCTATGTACGAATTTTCTGTATTAGTCCATTCTCAAACTGCTATAAAGAACTACCTGAGACTGAGTAATTTATTAAAATAAAAAAACAGGTTTAATCCGCTCCTGGTTTTGCAGGCTGTACAGGTTTCTACTTCTGGGGAGGCCTCAGAAAATATAATCATGGTGGAAGGCAAAGAGAAAGCAGGCACATCTTTACATGGTGGGCAGAAGGTGGGAGAGGTGCTGCCCACTTTTAAAGAAGCAGAACTCAGGATAACTCTATCACCAGAACAGAAAAGGGGATGTTTGTACCAATGATTCAATCACCTCCCACCAGGCTCCTCCTCCACCATTGAGGATTACAATTCAACATGAGATTTGGGTGGGGACAAGAGCCAAACCATGTAACTCAGAAAATATGAATGAAAATATTTACAACAAAAGTATTTAGAATAAAACATCTCTAAAAGCAATCCAAAAAAGAAACCCAACGTGAGTAGAGAAATAAACTATATTACTATAATAAAATTTTATATAGCCTTTAAAATGCATAAAGTACTATATGAAGTACTATTGATGAATCAACATTAAAATAATGAGTAAAAATGTAACTTGATGAACACCAAGATAGTCCTTTATGTGGTTAAAAGAATTAAACAATCTAAGTTTTAAAGAATGCATATAGATATTACCAACTGACATTAAAAAATGGTGAAACAATCATCAACACATATTTAAGTTAGTCTTCATCTTAGATGAGAAGCAGCAGAAGCCAGGAAAGTAGAAAACAATGTAGGCTGATATAAATTGCTGTCTTGTTTTAGTTTCTGTGCTAAGTAGTAATTTCATGGGTGTTTGTTATGTATTTACAAATATATAAATATATAAATGAATGAATATATAATAAACAAATACATTAATATGGCTCAGTCAGTACATCAGTGTTTAAAATTGGTCATCAATCAATATTCTGGTGTCTAATGAGAAAAAATTAAATACAAAAGAACATACAATAGACTTTTGTTTTTTCATTTCTTTTCCCCTTAAAAAATATTGAGTGCAGATTTGATTCACTCGTTTTCAAGACATGTATTAAATACATAGTAATTATACCAAAGTAATATTAACACAAGTATGAAAAGGGAAAAAGAGGAAGAAAAAGGAAAAGGAGAAGCAGCAGCAGTGGCAGACATTTCCCCCATCTCGGAAGGGGGTATTGAGCACAAAAATATATTTATTCATCTATCCTTTCAGACATTCAGCTAATATATACTAACACTCATAATGTTTGACACAGAAGGCAATGAATCAAACACCTATGCTTTCATGGAGTTTATGTTATGGTACAGAGAGATAGATAAATAAATTACATATATATGTAATATCTCATATACATATATATACATATAATATAAATTACATACATATGTAATATATCATATACATATACATGCATATAATATAAATTACATATATATGTAATGTGTAATATACATACATATATAATTTATTGTCTATCTCTCTACTAGAGAAAATATATGTATTCTTTATATACATAAAAATATATTTACATATATGTTTATATAAATATATATATTATGGTTCTCTAGAG
>NW_012109719.1:184351-197651 GCF_000951045.1 Mandrillus leucophaeus | reverse complement strand
CCAGTTTATTATTTTTTCTCAGAAAATAACTCCTGGATTTATTAATTTTTTGAATTATTTTTGTTTTTTTCTATCTCCATTTCTACTGTGATCTTGGATATTTCTTGTCCTCTGCTAGCTTTTGGATTTGTTTGCTCTCAGTTCTGTAGTTCTTTTAGTTGTGATATTAAAGTGTCAATTTGAGATCTTTCTAGCTTTTCCATGTGGGCATTTAGTGCTATAAATTTCCCTTTGAACACTGCTTTAGCTGCATCCCAGAGATTCTGGTACCTTGTCTCTTTGTTCTCATTCGTTTCAAAGAACTTCTTTATTTCTGCCTTAATTTCTTTATTTACTCAGGAGTTTTTCAGAAGCAGGTTGTTCAATTTTCATGTAGTCGTGTGGTTTTGAGTGAGTTTCTTAATCTTGAGTTGTCATTTGATTTCACTGTGGTCTGAGAGACGATTTGGTACGATTTCAGTGTTTCTGCATTTGCTGAGGAGTGTTTTAGTTCCAATTATGATATTGATTTTAGAGTAAGTGTTGTGTGGTGCTGAGAAGAATGTATATTCTGTTATTTTGGGGTGAAGAGTTCTGTAGATATCAATTATGTCCACTTGATCCAGATCTGAGTTCAAGTCCTGAATATCCATGTTAATTTTCTGTCTCAAAGATCTGTCTAATATTGATGGTTGAGTGTTACAGCCTCTATTATTGTGTGGAAGTTTAAATCTTTTTGTAGGTCTCTAATAATTTGTTTCATGAATATGCGTGCTCCTGTATTGGGTGCATAGATATTTAGGATAGTCAACTCTTCTTGTTGAATTGATCCCTTTCCCATTATGTAATGCCTATTTTTTTATCTTTTGGACTTTTGTTGATTTAAAGCCTGTTTTGTAAGAAACCAGGATTGAAACCCCTGCGGTTTTTTGTTCTTCATTTGCTTGGTACATTTTCCTCTATTTCTTTATTTTGAACTTACTTCTGTCTTTGCATGTGAGATGTGTCTCTTGAATACAGAACACCAGTGGGCTTCACTGTTTATCCAGTTTTTCATTCTGTCTTTTAATTGGGGTATTCAGCCCATTTACATTTAAGGTTAATGTCCTTATGTGTTAATTTAATACTGTCATCATGATGCTACCTGATTATTCTGCAGACTTATTGATGTAGTTGCTTCATACTATCATTGGTCTTTGCACTTCAGTGTGTTTTTGCAGTGGCTGGTAACGGTTTTCTTTTTTTTTTTAAACACATATAGAACTTTTTGTTTTATGTCTAATAAAACTAAAACCACATGATGTTAGAATTAGAGAGTTAATCTCATATAGCCCCATAGGTCATATTTTTAAAAAGAGTTTTTAAAAATATATAGCATTAAAAAAATTTTTTAATGTGCTTTAAGTTCTAGGATACATATGCGGAATGTGCAGGTTTGTTACACAGGTATACACACACAATGGTGGTTTGCCGCACCCATCAACCTGTCATCTACATTTCTCCCAATACTGTCCCTCCCCTAGCCCCTCACCCCCCAACAGGCCCCAGTGTGTGATGCCCCCTCCCTGTGTCCATGTGTTCTCATTGTTCAACTCCCACTTGTGACTGAGAACATGTGGTGTTTGGTTTTCTGTTCTTGTGTTAGTTTGCTGAGAATGATGGTTTCCAGTTTCATCCATGTCCCTGCAAAGGACACAAACTCATTATTTTTTATGGTTGCATAGTATTCCATGTTGTATATGTGCCACATTTTCTTCATCCAGTCTATCATTGATGGGCATTTGAGTTGGTTCCAAGTCTTTGCTATCATAAACAGTGTTGCAATAAACATACATGTGTATGTATCTTTGTAGTAGAATGATTTACAATCCTATGGGTATATACCAAGTAATGGGATTGCTGAGTCAAATGGTATTTCTGTTTCTAGATCCCTGAGGAATTGACACACTGTCTTCCACAATGGTTGAACTAATTTACACTCCCACCAACAGTGTAAAAGCATTCCTATTTCTCCATATCCTCGCCAGCATCTGTTGTTTCCTGACTTTTTAATGGTCACCATTCTAACTGGCATGAGATGGTATCTCATTGTGCTTTTGATTTGCATTTCTCTGACGACCAGTGATGATGAACTCTTTTTCATGCTTCTTTGGTTCATAAATGTCTTCTTTTGAGAAGTATCTATTCATATCCTTCATCCACTTTTTGATAGGGTTATTTGTTTTTGTCTTGTAAATTTGTTAAAGTTCTTTGTAGATTTTGGATATTTGTCCTTTGTCAGATTGATAGATTGCAAAAATTTTCTTCCATTCTTTGGGTTTCCAGTTCATGCTGATGATAGTTTCTTTTGCTGTGCAGAAGCTCTTTAGTCTAATTAGATCCCATTTCTCAATTTTGGCTTTTGTTGCCACTGCTTTTAGTGTTTTAGTCATGAAATCTTTGCCCATGCCTATGTCCTGAATGGTATTGCCTAGGTTTTCTTCTAGGGTTTTTATGGTTTGAGGTCTAACATTTAAGTCTTAAATCCACCTTGAATTAATTTTTGGATAAGGTGTAAGGAAGGGGTCCAGTTTCCATTTTCTGCATATGGCTAGCCAGTTTTCCCAACACCACTTATTAACTAGGGAATCTTTTCCCTATTGCTTGTTTTTGTCAGGTTTGTCAAAGGTCAAATGGTTGTAGATGTGTGACGTCATTTCTGAGGCCTCTTTTTGGTTCCCTTGGTCTATATATCTGTTTTGGTACCAGTACCATACTGTTTTGGTTACTGTAGGCTTGTAGTATAGTTTGAAGTCAGGTAGCATGATGCCTCCAGCTTTGTTCTTTTTGCTTTGTTCTTCTTGGCTATATGGGCTCTTTTTTGGTTCCATATGAAATTTAAAGTCGTTTTTTCTAATTGTGTGAAGAAAGTCAATGGCAGCTTGATGGGGATACCATTGAACCTATAAATTACTTTGGGCAGTATGGCCATTTTGCGATATTGATTCGTCCTAACCATAAGCATGGAATGTTTTTATTTCTTTATGTCCTTTCTTATTTCCTTGAGCAGTGGTTTGTAGCTCTCCTTGAAGAGGTCCTTCACATCTGTTGTAAGTTGGATTCCTAGGTATTTTATTTTCTTTATAACAATTGTGAATGGAAGTTACTCATGATTTACCTCTCTATTATTGATGTATCAGATTGCTTGTGATTTTTGCACAATTGTTTTGTATCCTGAGAGTTTGCTGAAGTTGCTTATCAGCTTAAGTAGATTTTGGGCTGAGATAATGTGGCTTGCTAAATATACAATCATGTCATCTGCAAATAAAGACATATTGACTTTCTCTCTCCCTATTTGAATACCCTTCATTTCTTTTTTTTTCTTTTGTAATGCCTTTTAAAAAATACTTTATGTTCTAGGGTATATGTGCACAACGTGCAGGTTTGTTACATATGTATACTTGTGCCATATTGGTGTGCCTCCTTCTCTTGTCTGATTACCCTGGTGAGAACTTCCAATACTATGTTGAATAGGAATGGTGAGAGAGGTCATCTTTGTCTTGTGCTGGTTTTCAAAGGGAATGCTTCCAACTTTTGTTCATTCAGTATGATATTATCTGTGGGTTTGTCATAAATAGCTCTTATTACGTTGAGATACATTCTATCGATACCTAGCTTACTGACAGTTTTTAGCATGAAGGGATGTTGAATTTTGTCGGCCTTTTCTGCATCTATTGAGATAATCACGTGAGTTTTTTCATTGGTTCTGATTATGTGATAGCTTACATTTAGTGATGTGCATTTATTGAACAAGCCTTGCATCCCAGGGAAGAAGCCGAGTTGATCGTGGTGGATAAGCTTTTTGATGTGCTGCTGGATTCGGTTTGCCAGTATTTTATTAAGGAGTTTCACACCAATATTCATCAGGGATATGGCCTTAAATTTTCTTTTTTTGTTGTGTCTCTGCCAGGTTTTGGTATCAGGCCAATAAAATGAGTTAGGGAGGAGTCCCACTTTTTCTATCGTTTAGAATAGTTTCAGAAGGAATGGTACCGGCTCTTTTTTGTACGTCTGGTAGAATTTGGCTGTGAATCCATCTGGTCCTGGGCTTTTTTTGGTTGGTAGGCTATTCATTACTTCCTTAATTTCAGAACATGCTATTGTTCTATTCAGAGATTTAACTTCTTCCTGGGTTAGACTTGGGAGGGTGTGTGTGTCCAGGAATATATCCATTTCTTCTAGATTTTCTGGTTTATTTTGTGTAGAGGTGTTTATAGTATTCTCTGATGGTAGTTTGTATTTCTGTGAGATCAGTGGTGATATCCCCTTTACCATTTTTTATTGTGTCTATTTGATTCTTCTCTTTTTTCATCTTTATTAGTCTGGCTACCGGTCTATTTTGTTGATCTTTTCAAAAACCAACTCCCGGATTCACTGATTTTTTGAAGGGATTTTCATGTTTGTATCTCCTTCAGTTTTGCTCCGATCTTAGTTATTTCCTGCCTTCTGCTAGCTTTTGAAATTGTTTGCTCTTGTTTCTCTAATTCTTTTAATTGTGGTGTTAGGGTGTGAATTTTAGATCCTTCCTGATTTCCCTTGTGAGCATTTAGTGCTATTAATTTTTATATAATCCCATATTTTTTGGAGGTTTTGTTCATTCCTTTTTATTTTTTTTTTTTAATTTCTAATGTTTTCTGCCTGTCTTATTTCAGCAAGATAGTCTTCAAGCTATGAAACTCCTTACTCTGCTTGGTCTATTCAGTTTTTGATACTTGTGTCTGCTTCATGAAGTTCTCATGTTGTGCTTTTCAGCTACATCATGTCATTTATGTTACTTTCTGAACTGGTTATTCTGGTTAATAGCTCCTGTAATGTTTTACTATGGTTTTTAGCATCTTTGCATTCGGTTAAAGCATTCTCCTTTCGCTCAACGAAATTTGTTGTTACCCACCTTCTGAAGTCTACTTTTGTCAATTTATCCATCTCTGTCTCCATTCAGTTCTGTGCCCTTATTTGGGCAGTGTTGCAATCATTTAAAGGAGAAGAGACACTCTGGCTTTTTGAGTTTTCAGAAGTTGTTTGTTTGTTTGTTTGTTTTGTAGTTGTTGCTGTTGATTTTCTCTTATTTTCATGAGTTTGTCTAGCTTTGGACTTGGAGGCTGCTGACCTTTGGATGAGGTTTTTGTGGAAACTTTTTTGTTGATGCTGTTATTGTTGCTGCTTTCTGTTTGTTTTTCTTTTAATAGTCAGGCTCCTCTTCTGTAAGACTGCTGTGGATCTCTGGGGGTCAATTCCAAACCGTAATCAGCATTGAAGAATTGTTAGTAGGAGGTTAGTGCCTCGTGCACCTGGAGGGGTCACCCAAGGAGGCTGCAGAAGAGCAAGGATGGCTGCCTGCTGTTTTCTCTGGAATCATTGTCCCTGAGAGGCACCGACCTGATCCCAGCAGGAACACTCCTTTATAAGTTGTTTACTGACACCTGTTGTGGGGTCTCACCCAGTCATGGGGTACAAGTTATGGGACATGCTTAATGAAGCACACTGGCTGCCATTGGTAGAGGTCATGTGCTGTGCTGGGGGGAATCCCACTCATGTGGGTATATTTCCTAACAAAGAGCAGCCTGAGAAATCAAGCTGCAAACATAGATAAGCAAGCTGAAAGCTTGCACAGGGGAATGCCACCAGCTGTGCTAGTAGAAAAGGGCTACATGGGGGCAGACGTGTCCAACATGGAGGCTTCATCTTCCTGTTTCTTAAACCACGTGTTCAGTAACAGAAAAATGGGCAACACAGGGCAGCTCAGATAGAGAACACACATGCATAATAAAAAACTAGGTTAGAGAGTACCAGAAATTTGCACCCTGTGCAAATGGCACACCTACTCTAAACAGTTTTCCATGCCCAATGTAAATGAGACACTATCTTGTTACGAACTTATCTATAAAATTTCTTGTATTTCACCACAGATTTTGCAACCTATTTTTCTGACCCCTCTCTGCAGCAAGGGTTATTGTCTTTCATTTGCTCATGAAACTTCCACTTTCAACCTCACTCTTAGTATGTCCATGTCCTTATTCCCCTTGTACATGGGAAAACTAACTTCGAATGTTGCTCCAGTCAATGAGGTTTTTTCATTGTGGGGGTTCACCCACAACCTAATGTAGATCCACTGGAAGGGTGAGTATATGAGTAAACCCCAACCCTCTACTTTCATTTATGAAGCTTCTCGCCCTCAGTTTTTTTCAAAATAAAAGATAAAAACTGGGTCCTGTCAGCCATTGAAGAATGGTTAGCATGGCTGCCAGTCTATAAGACTCAGGGGAAAGGCTTGCCAGGGAAAACTTGGTGAATCTTCCGGTGCCCTCAGTGTGCTGAGTATGTTGGCTCTGTTTTGAACAGATTTTCTTTCATGGAGAGCCTAGTCATCACATGGGACTAGAAGAGATCCAGAGCCAACTGACAGTGTCCACCTGGGGTTATACCCTGGTGCTACCCAAAGACTCTTGGACTAACCCCTCCTTCAACTGCCCATTGGGTATCAGCAACAAGATCTCCAAGCTTTTTGTATTGCAATTTTTCTTCTTTCCTTTCCATGACCACCATGTCTTCTGTTCCCTCTCTGAATGCAATGCTGCAGGAATTTTTACAGTTCAGGGAAATAATCCTTTTAGGTAAGATCAGCAAAATCCACAGGAACCGGGAATATAGCTCGAGGGAATTCCATGTTTGGGATTCTCCAGGAACAGAGGGTCTCCCCCTACCTCTGCAGTGAATGTCTCTCCCTCTCTCTATGTTTGGTCCAGAGAGCACATGGTATTTCAAAGTTTACAGCCCTACCTAGTGGAATAGGAATCCCCCTCATGAGGAATCTTGCTGGCACTTCTCCAAAACACTGGATTCCCAATTCTCCTCCCTTTTTGTGCCCCTCTGCTAGAGACTAGGCTTTATTCCTCTCCTGTGAATAAGAAAACTCAACAATTAGGAGCAAAATATCCTCCAAAACCAAATTTTTGTCTTGATATTGTTCTATCAGGAGGAAAACTGCCACTCAGACCCCGTATTTTTGAAAGGTACCTGTTCTGCCTCCATTTACAATGTTATCTAAACAAGGGGATTTTATGTCCACAGTTAATCAGATCTACTGCCTTAGAATAAATACTTTATTCTGGGCCATAATAGCAAAATGTAAAACTTAACCCAGAACAATTCCTTTATTAACTGGCCTTACCCAAATACAACTGTTACATAGTCTTTCCAACATCCATCTATCGGGCAGCCACAGAGAACACACAAGACTAAGAAGTCAAGGGGAAATTACCAGTGGAGGACTAGAGATGCATTAGTTAGCATTACTAATCCCATCTCTTAGTTCCTCTGGATGCATGACTGAGGGTCATGCCTGCATCCATGGGCAACACCTTTAACAGATGTCAGGGTTCAGGGAACCAAGGAGAGAAAACAGTTGGGGGCATGCCCCCATTATCTTGCCCTCCACACTCGGCTATTCCAATGGAAAAGAAGGAGACAAAAAGGATGTCTTATTCTCACTTCTCTTTCTAGATGAGGAATAGACCATCTTTGTCCTGCACTCCTCTGGAGTGCATTTGAAGGACTGGGACTCCTTTGGCCCTGAGACTTTGAATAAAAAGTGACTCATTTTCTTTTGTACATGGGTTTGGCCTTCTTACCATCTTAAACAAATCTGGCCTGAGTAGGGAAGCCTTGGTTTAAATACTATCCAACAATTCGATTTTTTCTGTAGATAGGAGAGTGGATGGTCTGAGGTCTCTTACATACAGGCTTTATTTGTCCTGTGAGACAAACTAGACCTTTGCAAGTATTGCACAATTAACCCAGGTCTTTTAGGAGTCATATCAGGCAGGCCCAAATGGAACAATTCCACAAAACTAGAACAGTAACTTCCAAGGGTACCATCTGATGCAGCAATTGAGAGTCCTGGCCCTTCTTTTCCTTCTTATTTGGGGCTTCCTCCAACCATGGCATCTACTCCTCCAGTTCCACCATCTCTAAAACTTTCCACTTACCCAATCTCACTCTTACCCCTGCAGGAATTGCCCAATGGAGGTGATGCCACTAGGGTTCAAGTTTCCTTCTCATTATAGGACGTTATGCAGATAAAGGGAGAGTAGAGTCAATATTCTGATGACCCCTATAGGGACATATAAGCTTTTCAAAATTTAACTCAGGTGTTTTACCTCACATGGAGGGATGTTATGCTGTTCGAAAGCAAACACTAACAGCTGGTGGAAAAAAAAAACGTAGCTATGCAGGCAGCAGAGAAGTTTGGAGATGAGCAATATGTCTCCCAGAGCAGGCCAAAAAGGAGAAGAGAAAATAGGAAAAAAATAGGCCTCGAACCCAAAAGATGGGAAACTATCCAGGGGAGGACTAGAAGATAGACTTCAGCCACATGTTCACAGCAGAGATCATCCAATACTTCCTCATATGGATAGACACTTCCAATAACTTGGTAGAAGCCTTTCCATGACATACTGAAAAGGGCTCTGAGGTAACAAAGTTGTTTGTTAATGAAATAACTCCCTGCTTTGGTCTACCTAAGTACCTCCAAAGTGGCAATGGTTCCTCTTTTAAGGCAACCATCATGCAGGCGATCTCAAAGGCACTAGGCATACAGTATCATCTCTATTGTGCTTGAAGACCCCAGTCTTCAGGAAAGGTAGAGAAGACAAATGATATTATTAA
Organism: Mandrillus leucophaeus; assembly: GCF_000951045.1. Lineage (NCBI taxonomy): Eukaryota > Metazoa > Chordata > Mammalia > Primates > Cercopithecidae > Mandrillus > Mandrillus leucophaeus. The sequence continues at coordinate 188,969 of NW_012109719.1, read as the reverse complement.
AAGACACCTCAGGAAACTATCCCAAGAAACTCACCTTCCTTCTGTCACTCTTCTTCCCATGGCTTTACTGCAGGTAAGAAATACCCCTTCAAAGTTAGGTCTGAGTCCTTTTAAAATGCTGTTTGGATAGCCTTTCCTTACAAATGATTTTCTAGCACACCAAGAGACTGACCTTTGAAGTGGTAAACATGTAACCTCCCTAGCTCACTTCCAACCCAAATTAATACAATTAGCAAAAGCCCAACCCAAGAAATAGGAAAACCTTTATTTAACCCAGGAGATTCGGTATTGGTAAATGCTGTCTCTTCTCTCTCTGTCTCCTTTTCTAAAGCCCAGTTTTGAAGGGACCCCACCCTGTTCTTCTCTCAACCACCTCAGTGGAAAAGTTACAGGAATCAACTCCCGAATGCATCACATTTGAGTCAAAACCTGGAAAGCTGACAGAGCAACTCTTGATGTCTCAAAGGAATGTTCTGGATATCAATGTGAAGAGATAGGAGATCTTAAGCTGAAACAAAAAAATTAAGTAAATGAGTGAGGGCCACCCATCCTACTCAGTCCTACCTCTACCTTACTAGATACTTTCAATCATTTCTACCTTTCCTCTCGAGATTCACTGCCAGTTATCAGAATTTCTTTTTGATGCATATTTGCAGGGAGATTTTGATTACCCATGGGATTACGTTTGTAATGTCATACACCCTTAAAGGGGAATTCTATATCTTGGCAAGTAAAATTTTAGATGAAAATTATTATTATGTAACTTTTGCAGAAATTGCTATACTCACTCTACTATTTGCCGTAAGACTATACACTGTGGCATCCACAATGTGGACTTCTGGATGAAAAATTCTAATTGCTGTAATATTCTGCCTAATTTTCACCTGTATAACAGAATTAATAATTACAGGAAAGATTCAGCCAAAATTAACACTAAAGTTACTCTGGCCGCTCAATCCAATGCCACTTACATTGGATTTACTTTGGAAAAATGGTGCGTCTTCATTAATGCTTCTCGTAAAGTACAGTGGCACCTGGTGGAGACAATCCATATTACAATCCATCAAAATGGTCGCCAGGTACCAAACAAAGCCTGTCGTGGTTGTGGCCTATAATGCCCCCATTAATAATGGTTATCTTGATACTCACATCCAAACTCTGTATTCTAAACCTTCTTGTAAAATTTATCTCTTCTGACCTAGAAGCTATTAAATTCCAGATAGTGCTACAGATGAAACCATGCATGGACCCACCTTTCTTCCAAGGACCCTTAGATCCTCAGGAGGAGCCTTAACTGCTCTTCCCCACACGACACTCTTCTCCAGCAGGAAATGACCACAAGAGTAGTATTACAACACCTGCTAAGAGCGGTCAAGGTTTTCACTCCTGAGTGGGAAGATGATACAGGACATAGAAAGAAAGTATTTAGGCAGATACTGAGGGCAACAGAATCTTGGCAGAGTTTCCCTTCTAAAAAAAAAGCAGCCCCCTCAAATCATTTCTAACAAAGAGGAGCCTGGGAATTGAGCTGCAAGCACAGATAAGCAAGTTGGAAGCTTGCACAGGGAAATGCCAGCAGCTGTGCCAATCAAAAAGGGCTACCTGCAGGCCAGGCATGTCCAAATGGAGGCTTCATCTTCTTTTTTGTCGTTGCGACCACGTGTTCAGTAACAGAGGAGTTCGCAACATGGTACAGCTCAGGCAGAGAACTCGCCTGCACAATTAAAGGATAAGCTAGGGGTTACCAAAAAGTTGCATCCCATGAAAATGGCACACCTGGTCTAAACAGTGTTTTGCACCCTATGTAAATCAGGCACTGTCTCCTCATGATGTCATGTATAAAACTCCCTACATTTCACTGTGCATCTGGCAACCCATTTTTCTGGGACCCCTCTCTGCAGCACAGAGCTATTCTCTTTCTTTTGCCTATTACACTTCCACTCTCAACCTTATTCTTTGTGTGTCCATGTCCTTGTTCTCCTTGGCCAAGGAGACAACGAACCTCACATGTTACTTCTGACAACGAGACCATTTCATTATCATTCATGGGCCATTTGTTGATACAGTTGCCCCAAAATGTATTTGATTAATGTGTCACACTTATTTCATAGATTCGTTTTATTCTTGGTTAAGTCTTGGAAGTACTGGAATTATGGGATGAATTAAAGAGTGTAGAGGGAGAGAACAATTGTGAAGAGCTGAGAAATGTAGACCCAAGGCCAGGAAAATTAGTGTAAGGCTTTATACTAATTTGAGTGAGTGAGATGCTGAGTGAGAATCCACTGAGAAGTTGTCAAAATAGCAATCCAGTCCCACACCCAGCAGCTTCTGACTCAGGAGAACAAAGATAATACTTTTTAAATAAGCACTTCAAATAATTTTCAGGTACTCCTGGATTTTGAGAACCATCATAGCAGAAGGATGTTTTCCATCATTTTTATGGATTTGATTTTATTCTGAATGGAAAAATTGTTTGAGTGTAATTCAGGCTAATGGTTTTCTCCTTATTTCATTCAAGACACATCAACTTGTTTGGAGATTAATATATACATACAATGAAGATAAAACAGTGTAAATTAATTAACAATCTTTCTAATACATAAGCTAAAGATGCCAGTTGTAAAATTCTATAATATTTTCAGAAGTCAAAGAGCATTCTCTGTGCCATTTATCTCTTCCTAATTGTGTAAATAATTATACTGCTCATCTTGTGGTACTCATGGAAAAAGAAAAATACATTAGATGCAAGATGTCATAAACATGCTTCACTATCATGTTATGCTAACAGCCATACATCTATTAGATCCAAAAATGTGGTTCAAACAATCAGCTTGTATTCGTTTCAAGAATAGCCTTCATAGTTCTGATGAAATATCGGCCTTTGAAGTCTGATCAACTTTGACGTCAATATGTCTCTTCTACTTGCCTGCAGTATAAACATTAGTAGGTTATTTACCCTTTCTGAGCATCATTGTGTGCCTCTATAAAGTAGGAAGTCAATATTTGGAATAAGGATTTAGGGCATGTAAAGTGCCTTACAAAATACCTGGCACATTATGGATTCAATACCTAATTAATTGTATGACATTTGCATTTTATTAATTTTTGAAGTAGTTAATTTATGTTAAATGAGTATAAATAAAATCTCTGAGATCTGTGCCCTGCAGATATGTCCAATAGGTTTTACCTCCGGAGTTCTCAGGTGTGTATGAAAGGCGCACAAGAGGAAACCATCAGGCTCAGAGCAGCCTTCCATGGCTTGCCCATCTCACCTCCCTTGGTGCTGATTAAGAGGCAGCTCCATAAAGCTACACTCTCCTGAAAAGGATCCCCATGTCTCTGTACCCACCAATGCTCAAAGCTCTGGCATCATCAAGACTAATCCGACCATGACAATTATCTCTTTTATGGTAGTGACCACCATAAGAAGGGAAGGATTCCCTAATTACTCATCACCTTCTCTCTAATAAACAGATGGTTCTGGACATTCCTATTTTGCCCCCATCCACTTTCTCTCTTCTAAACCTAGACTAAAATCCTTTTCTTGAATTTTCTGGAACTCAGAATTAATCATGACTCATACCCCCCGCACCTTTATCCTCTTCTCTGAATTATTCTTCTTCACTTCTGGCTTTAACTTAAACTTGGTCTTCCCTGAGACACTCCCTCTCCCACAGCAGTGATACATAGGGGGTTCTTCATCCCCAATATTGCTGCAAACCAGATGGGCTGGTTTCCAGTCTGCCTCACTTTGCTAGTTCCTTTCCATTTCCCCACACTTTATACTCAGGATTCATAGTTTTGACTTTAATATCAAAAGACCCTATCACCTATTCCTCTTGTTGGAATCATCTATCAACCTGAGTCACTCCCACTCATTCCATCAAAATATTAGCTCTTGATTCAAAGCTAGTCTCTCAAAACAGTACTTCTATCTTAATTACTCATGATTTTAATGACTATGAAGGAAATCTTTTAATTCTTTGGCTTCTTAGTTGTTTAGCTTTCTTCTCAATGATCTTCACTTCTACCCATTCTCTGAATATATCCTAGACTTTTCACACCAACTACAATCCCTTCATGGGATCAGTTTCAAGGATTGGAGCACCAATCGTTATCTTTCTTTTTTTACTATTATCATATTTTAAGTTCTAGGGTACATGTGCACAATGTGCAGGTTTCCTACATATGTATACACAGGCCATGTTGGTGTGCTGCACCCATTAACTCGTCATTTACATTAGGTATATCTCCTAATGCTATCCCTCCCCCGCCCCCCACCCATGACAGGCCCTAGGGTGTGGTGTTCCCCACCCGGTGTCCAAGTGTTCTCATTGTTGAATTCCCACCTATGACTGAGAACATGCGGTGTTTGGTTTTCTGTCCTTGCGATAGTTTGCTCAGAATGATGGTTTCCAGTTTCATCCATGTCCCTGCAAAGGACATGAACTCATCATTTTTTATGACTGCATAGTATTCCATGGTGTATATGTGTCACATTTGATTAATCCAGTCTATCATTGATGGACATTTGGGTTGGTTCTAAGTCCATGCTATTGTGAATAGTGCCACAATAAACATACATGTGCATATGTCTTTACAGCAGCATGATTTATAA
>NW_012109719.1:179854-181331 GCF_000951045.1 Mandrillus leucophaeus | reverse complement strand
CAAAGAACATCTTTATTTCTGCCTTCATTTCGTTATGTACCCAGTAGTCATTCAGGAGCAGGTTGTTCAGTTTCCATTTAGTTGAGCGGTTTTGAGTGAGTTTCTTAATCCTGAGTTCTAATTTGATTGCACTGTGGTCTGAGAGATAGTTTGTTATAATTTCTGTTCTTTTACATTTGCTAAGGAATGCTTTACTTCCAATTACGTGGTCAATTTTGAAATAAGTGAAGTGTGGTGCTGAGAAGAATGTATATTCTGTTGATTTGGGGTGGAGAGTTCTGTAGATGTCTATTAGGTCTGCTTAGTGCAGAGCTGAGTTCAATTCGTGGATATCCTTGTTAACTTTCTGTCTCGTGGATCTGTCTAATGTTGACAGTGTGGTGTTAAAATCTCCCATTATTATTGTGTGGGAGTCACAAATCTTTTTGTAGGTCTCTAAGGACTGGGTGCTCCTGTATTGGGTGCCTATATATTTAGGATAGTTAGCTCTTCTTGTAGAATTGATCCCTTTACCATTATGTAATGGCCTTCTTTGTCTCTTCTCATCTTTGTTGGTTTAAAGTCTGTTTTATCAGAGACTAGGATTGCAACCCCTGCTTTTTTTTGTTTTCCATTTGTTTGGTAGATCTTCCTCCATCCTTTTGTTTTGAGCCTATTTGTGTCTCTGCATATGAGATGATTCTCCTGAATACAGCACACTGATAGTTTTGACTCTTTGTCCAATTTGCCAGTCTGCATCTTTTAACTGGAGCATTTAGCCCATTTACATTAAAGGTTAATATTGTTGTGTGTGAATTTGATCCTGTCATTATGATGTTAGCTGGTTATTTTGCTCGTTAGTTGATGTAGTTTCTTCCTAGCATTGACGGTCTTTACAATTTGGCATGTTTTTGCAGTGGCTGGTACTGGTTGTTCCTTTCCATGCTTGGTGCTTCAGGAGCTCTTGTAAGGCAGGCCTGGTGGTGACAAAATCTCTCAGCATTTGCTAGTTTGTAAAGGATTTTATTTCTTCTTCACTTATGAAGCTTAAGTTGGCTGGATATGAAATTCTGGGTTGAAAATTCTTTTTTTAAAGATTATTGAACACTGGCCCCCAATCTTTTCTGGCTTGTAGAGTTTCTGCCAAGAGATCTGCTGTTAGTCTGATGGGCTTCTCTTTGTGGGTAACCTGACCTTTCTCTCTGGCTTCCCTTAACATTTTTTCCTTCATTTCACCTTTGGTGAATCTGACAATTCTGTGTCTTGCAGTTGCTCTTCTCGAGGAGTATCTTTTTATTTTTTATTATGTAATTTATTTTTTATTATTATTATACTTTAAGTTCTAGGGTACATGTGCATAACATGCAGGTTTGTTACATATGTACACTTGTGCCATGTTGCTGTGCTGCACCCATCAACTCGTCAGCACCCATCAACTCGTCATTTACATCAGGTATAACTCCCAATGCAATCCCTCCCCCCTCCCCCCTCCCCATGA
>NW_012109719.1:177518-177844 GCF_000951045.1 Mandrillus leucophaeus | reverse complement strand
GTCTGACATTTAAGTCTTTAATCCATCTTGAATTAATTTTTGTATAAAGTATAAGGAAGGGATCCAGTTTCAGCTTTCTACATATGGCTAGCCAGCTTTCCCAGCACCATTTATTAAATAGGGAATCCTTTCCCTATTTCTTGTTTTGGTCAGGTTTGTCAAAGATCAGATGGTTGTAGATGTGTGGCATTATTTCTGAGGACTCTGTTCTGTTCCATTGGTCTATATCTCTGTTTTGGTACTAATACCATGCTGTTTTGGTTACTGTAGTCTTGTGGTATAGTTTGAAGTCAGGTAGTGTGATGCCTCCAGCTTTGTTCTTTTTG
>NW_012109719.1:176967-177468 GCF_000951045.1 Mandrillus leucophaeus | reverse complement strand
TTTGATTTGCATTTCTCTGATGGCCAGTGATGATGAGCATTTTTTCATGTGTCTGTTGGCTGCATAAATGTCTTGTTTTGAGAAGTGTCTGTTCAAATCCTTTGCCCAATTTTTGATGGGATTGTTTGATTTTTTTCTCATAAATTTGTTTAAGTTCTTTGTAGATTCTGGATATTAGCCCTTTGTCAGATGGGTAGATTGCAAAAATTTTCTTGCATTCTGTAGGTTGCCTGTTCATTCTGATGGTACTTTCCTTTGCTGTGCAGAAGCTCTTTAGTTTAATTAGATCCCATTTCTTAACTTTGGCTTTTGTTGCCATTGCTTTTGGTGTTTTAGACATGAAGTCCTTGCCCATGCCTATGTCCTGAATTGTACTGTCTAGATCATCTTCTAGGGTTTTTATGGGTTTAGGTCTGACATTTAAGTCTTTAATCCATCTTGAATTAATTTTTGTATAAAGTATAAGGAAGGGATCCAGTTTCAGCTTTCTACATATGGCTA
>NW_012109719.1:175291-176917 GCF_000951045.1 Mandrillus leucophaeus | reverse complement strand
TAGTTTTTTTTCCAATTCTGTGAAGAAAGTCATTGGTAGCTTGATAGGGATGGCATTGAATCTATAAATTACCTTGGGCAGTATGGCCATTTTCATGATGTTGATTCTTCATATCCTTGAGCATGGACCATTTGTTTGTGTCCTCTTTTATTTCATTGAGCAGTAGTTTGTAATTCTCCTTGAAGAGGTCTTCACATCCCTTGTAAGTTGGATTCCTAGGTGTTTTATTCTCTTTCCAGCAATTGTGAATGGGAGTTCACTCATGATTTGGCTCACTGTTTGTCTGTTATTGGTGTATAGGAATGTTTGTGATTTTTGCACATGGATTTTGTATCCTGAGACTTTGCTGAAGTTGCTTATCAGCCTAAGGAGATTTCGGGCTGAGATGATGGGGTTTTCTAAATAGACAATCATGTCATCTGCAAATAGGGACAATTTGACTTCCTCTTTTCCTAATGGAATACTCTTTTTTCTGATTGCCCTAGCCAGAACTTCCAACACTATGTTGAATAGGAGTGGTGAGAGAGGACATCCCTGTCTTGTGCCAGTTTTCAAAGGGAATACTTCCAGTTTTTGCCCATTCAGTATGGTATTGGCTGTGGGTTTGTCATAAATAGCCCTTATTATTTTGAGATACATCCCATCAATACCTAATTTATTGAGAGTTTTTAGGATGAAGGGCTGTTGAATTTTTTTGAAGGCTTTTTCTGCATTGATTGAGATAATTATGTGTTTTTGTCTTTGGTTCTGTTTATATGATGGATTGCATTTATTGATTTGTGTATGTTGAACCAGCCTTGCATCCTAGGGATGAAGCTGTCTTGATCATGGTGGATAAGCTTTTTGATGTGCCACTGGATTCGGTTTGCCTGTATTTTACTGAGGATTTTTTCATCAATGTTCAACAGGAATATTGGTCTAAAATTCTCTTTTTTTTGTTGTGTCTCTGCCAGGCTTTGGTATCAGGATGATGCTGGCCTCATAAAATGAGTTTGGGAGGATTCCCTCTTTTTCTATTGTTCAGAATAGTTTCAGAGGAATGGTACCAGCTCCTCTTTTAACCTCTGGTAGAATTCAGCCGTGAATCCATCTGGTCCTGGACATTTTTTGGTTGGTAGGCTGTTAATTATTGCCTCAATTTCAGAGCCTATTATTGATCTATTCAGGGATTCATCTTCTTCCTGGTTTAGTCTTGGGAGGGTGTATGTGTCCAGGAATTTATCCATTTCTTCTGGATTTTCTAGTTTATTTGCATAAAGGTGTTTAGCATTCTCTGATGGTAGCTTGTATCTCTGTGGGATTGATGGTGATATCCCCTTTGTCATTTTTTATTGTGTCTGTGATTCTTTTCCCTTTTCTTCTTTATTAGTCTTGCTAGTGGTCTATCAATTTTGTTGATCTTTCCAAAAAAATCAGCTCCTGGATTCATTGATTTTTTGAACATTTTTTTGTGTCTCTATTTCCTTCAGTTCTGCTCTGATCTTAATTATTTCTTGCCTTCTGCTAGCTTTTGAATGCGTTTGCTCTTGTTTCTCTAGTTCTTTTAATTGTGGTGTTAGAGTGTCAATTTTAGATCTTTCCTGCTTCTCTTGTGGGCATTTAGTGCTATAAATTTCCCTCTACACA
>NW_012109719.1:155204-171561 GCF_000951045.1 Mandrillus leucophaeus | reverse complement strand
ATGGAAGTTCATTCATGATTTGGCTCTCTGTTTGTCTGCTACTGGTGTATAAGAATGCTTGTGATTTTTGCACATTAATTTTGTATCCTGAGACATTGCTGAAGTTGCTTATCAGCTTAAGGAGATTTTGAGCTGAGACAATGGGGTTTTCTAAATATACAATCATGAGGTCAGGAGTTCAAGACTAGCCTGAACAACATGGAGAAACCCCGTCTCTACTAAAAATACAAAATTAGCCAGGTGTGGTGGCACATGCCTGTAATCCCAGCTACTCGGGAGTCTGAGGTGGGAGAATCACTTGAACCCAGGAGGTGGAGATTGCAGTGAGCCGAGATTTAACCATTGCACTCCAGCCTGGGCAACAAGAGTGAAATTCCAGCTCAAAAAAAAAAAAATTTTTCTCAAGACAAATTAACATGAAAACACAACATACTAAAATTTATGAAATACAGCAAAAGTGGTCCTTAGAAGGAGGTTTATAGCAATTGATGTCTACATCAAAAAAAGCTCTCAAATGAACCACCAAATGATGGATCTCAAAGATAGAAAAGCAAGAATAAAATAAACTCATATTAGACAGAAAATAATAAGATCAGAGTACAGTAGAAACCTAAAAGCAACACAGAAAATCAATGAAATGCAGAGCTAATTTTATAAAAACATAAACAAAATTGGCAAGTCTTTAGCAAGACTAACCAAGAAAAAAAGAGAGAAGCGTCAAATAAATAAAATCAGGAATTAAAAAGGAGGCATTACAACTGATGCAACCAAAATACAAAAGTTCATAAGAAACTACTATGCACAATTAATGATATGCCAACAATATGAAAAATCCAGAAGAAATGGATCAGTTCCTGAACACAAAAACCTACCAAGGCTGGGTCAAGGTTGGGAGAGTGGTGAAGGATATTGCATACAGTGTACACTCCTTATGTGACAGGTAAACAAAAATCTCAGAAATTACCACTAAAGAATTTATCCATGTAACCAAAAGCTGCCTGTACCCTGAAATCTATTGAAATAAAAATAATTTGAAAAATCTACTGACTGAATTAAGAAGAAATAGAAAATGTGAACCAACAAATAATGAGTAATGAGATTTTAAGTAGTAATAAAAGGTCTTTCATTAAAGGAAAGTCCAAGACATGATGACTTCATGGCTAAATTCTGCAAAATATCTTTAAAAGAATGAATTCAATTCTTCACAAACTATTTCAATAAATTGAAAAGGAGGGAACTCTTTCAAATCTATTATGTGAAGCCATCATCACACTGATTCCAAAACCAGAGAAAGACACAACAGCAACGAAAATATTTCAGGCCAATACCCTTGATGAACTTAGATGAAAAAAATGTCAACAAATCAAATTTAACAACATATTTTAAAAATCAAGTGGGGTTCATCCCAGGGATGCAAGCATATTTCAACATATTTAAATCAATAAACATGATACATCACATCAATAGAGTCAGACAAAAATTATATGATCATTTTAATAGATGCAGATCCATTTGACAAAATTCATTCCCTCGTCATAACAAAAGCTCTCAATGATTAGGTATAGAAGGAACATACTTCAACATAACAAAGCCCATATATGACAAATCCATAGGCAGTACAATGCTGAATGAGGAATAGTTGAAAGCTTTTCCTCTAAGATCTGGAACAAGATAAAATTCCCCACATTTACCAGTCCTATTCAATACATTACTGGACATTCACAAAAGACTGAATAACTAAAGTAATTCTGAGCAAACAGATAAAGCTAGAGACATCATACAACTTGGCTTAAAAATATACTACAAAGCTATTGTAACCAAAACTGCATTGTATTGGCTAAAAATACAGAAAAGACAAAAAGACCAATGGAACAAAACAGAAATGCCAGAAATAAATTCATGCATTTACAACCAATTGATTTGAAAAAGATGCCAAGAACACAAATTGAGGAAAGGTCACTCTCTTCAACAAATGATGCTGAAAAAAACTGAATATCTGCATACAATAGAATAAAACTAGACCTCTATTTCTCACCATATACAAAATTCAATTCAAAATAGATTAAAGATTTAAACGTAAAGCCTAAAACTATGAAACTACTAGAATAATACAAGGAGAAATGCTACATAACTTCAGTCTGGGCAAGGATTTACTAGACAAGATCTCAAAAACTCAGGCAACAATAGCAAAAATACAGTAATTACATCAAATTAAAAATATTCTGTATAGAAAAGGGAACAACAGACTAAGGAGAACACATACAGAATGAGAGAAAATATTTGCAAAACATACATCTGACAAGAGGTTATTATCAAGAATTTATAAGGAATTCAAACAATTCAATAGAAAAATAATGTAATTTAAAAATGGACAAAAGACCTGAATAGATATTTCTCCAAGAAAGATATAGAAATGGACAACAGTTATATGAAAAAAATGCTGAAAGTCACTAACAATCAGGGAAATGCAAATAAAAATTAAAATGAGATATCACCTCACCCCAGTTAGAAAAGGTGTCATCAAAAAGACCAAAAACAAACAAACAAAAAAACAAAAAAAGAAAGACAAGAGGAAATGCTGGCAATACCGTGGAAAAAGGGAAAGTCTTATACACTGTTGGGAATGGAAATTACTACAGCCATTATAAAAAACAGCATGGATATTCCTAAAAAAATTAATAATAGATACAACATATGATCCAGTAATCCCACTACTGGGCATATAGTCACAGAAAATGAAATAAGCATGCTGAAGAGTCATTTTGCACTCCCATGTTAATTGCACTGTTCATTTTAGCCAAGGCATGGAATCAACCTGAATGCCATCAACAGAGAAATGGATAAAGAAAATGTGGCATATATACAAAATGGACTACCATTCTGCCACAAAAAAAGGATGAAATTCTGTCATTTACAAAAAAATTGTTGAGCCTGGAGCCTGTTAAGGGAAATAAGTCAGGCACAAAAAGAAACATACTGCATGATGTCATTCATGTGAAGAATCTAAACAAATTGATCTCATAGATATTAAGAGTAAAATTGTGGTTACCAAAGACAGGAAAAACAGGGAAGGGGAAGATGGGGAGGAGTTGGTCAATGAGTACAATGTTACAGTTAGATAGGAAGAATAAGTTGCTGGTACTTACTTCACAGTAAGGTGACTATAGCTAACAATAACGCATTGTATATTTCAAAAAGCTAGAAGAGAGGATTTTGAATGTACTCACAATTAAGAAATGATAAATGTGTAAGGTGATGGATATGCTAATAACCATGATTTGATTATTACACAATGTATACATGTATTGAAACATCACATTGTATTCAATAAATATGTATGATTATGTGTGTGTGTATGTTATTTGCTATATGACGATTTGTTAGATTTATTATATGATACCTACAAACCTAGCATGTATGTGGGATTCCCCAAATTTCTGTTTGTGTGATTAATTTTTTTCAGGATTACAGGCTGAGAACAGGTATAAAGATATATATATATATATCTTCCAGGCCAGTTCCCATATTCTAGTAATAATTTTGTGTGACTTTGCTACCCTCAGTTATACCTTCTCCTGTACGATGGTGGTCTATCAAAGGAATACTAGCATCATGTGGAATGTTTTAAAGATATCCAAGCTAATCACACATGTTTGAATTTGGAATCTCTAAAGTAGATCTATAAATATATTTCTTTTAAAATGTATTTTTACAGTTGATTTGATACAAAATATCTTTTAACCAATTGAGAATTATAAACTACAACCTCTAGCATTCACTAGGTAGAGATGGTGCTCCTGATAGTGACAGGAGACAGCCAAATGCCTAGGCAGATAGGGGCAGGCTCCCAGTGAAATCCTACCTCCAAGCTGAAGACAGTTTAAAGTCCAAAAGCCAGGCTACAAGTGAAATCTTTAGACCAGATTGAGAAGTTGTCTTCTTATTTGGCATGCTTTCCTCTGATTGGTCCCCACCCTTCACCTATTTTAGATATAACTACCCTTTCCTAATTGGTTTTCTATACTGTCATGCCCACCTTTGAGTGGTGCCTTCACTGTAACCTTTTTTGCATACTCAGAAACCAATCAGCGCACACTCCCCATCCTGTGCCTACAAAGACCCCAGACTCAGTTGGTGGAGTGGGGAAGACACCCTGAATTCGCGGAAGAGACAGCAGGACTTCGGGGAAGACAACCTGCCCTTCCCATCCCCTCTCCAGCTCCCCTCTCCACTGAGAGTCTTTTTCATTACTCATTAAAATTCTCCACCTTCACCACCCTTCAACTACCAATGTGACCTCATTCTTCTTGGACAGCAGATAAGGGCCTCCACTAAATGCAGGTACCCAGAAAAGGCTGTCACACTGGCTTTTGCCCTGACTGGCAGAGGGTAGCCATCCCAGGTAAAGAGACAAGGGGCCAACTGAGCTGCAAACATGCCGCCATCTGTCAGACTGTAGACGGTGGAACTAAAGGAGCACCGTAACAACCCCTCCAGGGCTTCAGGATCATGAGCACCCTTGCACCTTGTGTGGCTGCCAGCCCCGCATGGAACTCACTCCTGTTTTGGTGCCTGGAGTGGTTGGCCGGGTCCAGCATTCACTCGCTTGCACCTGGTCTGGCCACGGGAACCTCACAGAGCTTGCTTCTGCGTTGATGACCAGAATGACCCGCATGGTCCTGCACTTGGTCACTCACATGCTCCCTTCCACAAAGCGTTGAGCGCGGCAGACCAAATAAACAGGGCACCTCCATTGCAAGTCCAGTGAAGAGGCCAAGAAATATTCTGCCTCACTACTAGAAAATGCAATATTTAAATATTTGATCTCATTTTCTCTATTTCTTGTCCAGCTTTGGAGATGTGGAAGATATCTTTTTATTCACAACAAATAAACAAACAAGTATGCAAGAGAGTAACACATATTTTGCTTCTGCCAGAGAACAGACAGATGCCATGAAGACACATCTTATCAATAGGTTTTGCTTTCTCAAGTTAAAGTCAGTTTTTCTTATCTACTTCCATGGGTCCAGTAGAAACTTAACACGTATTATAATATATTGTCTCACAATTCTCCTGCAGGATTTTAAGGGGAGGTTGGAAGAAGATCCATCGAGGTTGTTAGTCAAACACAAATTCAAATTTTAAATTAATAATATTTGTAATTTCTGAAAAATATACAACTTAACATGAAAAATATATATCATTATAGCATAAATCCAGGCTAGATTTTGGCCAAAGTAATACATGTGAAGTGTTTCTTTCTTTCTTTTTTTTTTTTTTAGGCATCAGGCTTTTCTCTTTATTTAGGCTATTATTCTATCTTTCCCTTTTACCTCCCTTATATTCTAGTCACTGGTTTTATTAGCAGTTACAACTACAAAACAATTACTTTTTATTGTATTACATACTAACCATGCCTCTCACTTTAAATTTTTACGGATCATATATTCTAAGCTTAACCATAAAGGCATAGCTATATCCTAACCATGGGAACTCCCATTTTTTATAGTTTATTTAAATTCATAGGCTTTTCCATTGGTCCACTGCAAGTAAAGAATGTTGGAATTGTCAGTGAAAAGACCAGGAACACCTCAAAAATAACATCTTAATGAATCAATACAATGTTAGTTGGCAGCAGCATTGTCTTGCATGTCCAAATTACATGTTTTACTGTCTGCTCCAGCAGAAGGTACAAAATGTTCACCGTTATTTAAGAATTCTAAGTTTGCTTCATCCATTACTTTTCTTTCATTGTCCGATGCCTTGGTATCCTTTCCTTGAAATTTTTTCTTCATAACGAAAATGAATACGATATATAAAACAAGAGCTGAGAATCTTAAAGCCGTAGATAAGCCCAAGTAGACCCTTCTGTGAAAAGAGAAAAAGGAGAGTAGATTATTATTTTAAATGTGTAAAACATCTTACATTTTTTTCTCTCCTGTATGCATACCTTAAAAGAAAGAAAAACAAGTTACACATACAAATATTCAGAGAAAAATTCTATTTATTCTTTTCATTGGGGCATAAAATATTTTACTATTATTTAAAAAAAAATGAAGCTCCAGAAACTAAACCCCAGCTGTCTCTAGCCTTCCTTTGGGAGGGAGGAAAATATGTAACTCCAGCCCTCTCAAGCCATCTCATTCTACCTCAGGAGTGGGAGACAGAAACTGAGAAGCATGTTTGAAGTTCACAGTCCAGAGATACAGGCTCACTAAAAGATTGAGACATTATCAAAGAACTATAGAATGTTACTTTTTCTTCAGCACCTTACACCCCATTAATAAAGGCTTATATACAGCAATTCCTTTTACCCAATACATTTTGTGCGGCTGTCAAGAAAAATTTGCAAGTTACATACTAAAAGGCAATAAACATAGTCTGGAAAGAATAAGACTTAAAACCAGATCCAGATATATCAAGGAATATCAGGGATGGAAATTTAAAACAACTATTATTAATTTGTTAAACAATCTAATGGATAATGTAGACAGCATGTAAGAAAGATTAGCAATGTAAGTAAAGAGATAAAAATTCTAAGAACCAAAACGAAACAGTAAGGATAAGAAAACTGTAACAGAAATGATAAATGCCTTGATGGATATATTATTAGACAGAGCACTGCTGAGGAAACATTCTCTAAGTTTATCTCAATTAAAAAAAAAACAAAGAAAAATAAAACGAAAGAAAAAAACAGAATAACCAAGAACTTTGGAAGGATTACATAAGTGTTTATAATAGAAATACTTGAAGGGGAAAATGAAAGGAACAAAAGAAATATTTCAAATAATAAGTACGGAGAATTTTTATCGAATTAATGTCAGACACCAAACCTCAGATCCAGGAAGCTCAGAAAACACCAAGAAGGGTAAATGCCAGAAAAACTATGCATAGGTTTATTATTTTCAAAGTCTGGAAAATCAGAGATGAAGAAAACATCCTGAAAGAAACAAAGGAAAAGCAAACCTGGTTTATAGAGTAGAAAAGATTACATCAGACTTCTCTTCAGAAACCATACAAGCAAGAAGAGAGTGAAGTGAAATATTTAAACTGTTAAGAAAAATAAAACACCAACTTAAAAATTCTGTACCATGTGAAATTATCTTTCAAAAGTTAAGTCAAAATCAAGACACCATCACACAAACAAAAATTGAGGGACTGTTTTGCCAGTATACCCTCCTTGCAAGAAATGTTAAAATAAGTTTGTTAGAGAGAAGGAAAAGGATATAGGTCAGAAACTTGGATATAAAGAAGGAAGAACATTAGAGAAGAAATCAGTTAAGGTTAAATAAAAACAATTTTATTCTAAATTGATTTAATAGAAAACTGTTCAAAACAATAATAGAAACCATGTGTTTAATTATATATAATACACATGCTTATTCATATGTGTATGTTTGCTTACAGATAAGTGGAGTAAATGACAGCAGTGATACAATGGGTAGGAAAGAAGAATTAGGGTTATTGTGTTATTATAAGGGTACTCATAATCTGTGAACTAATAAAGTGTTACTAAAATATAAACTTGGATTAGTTTTAAACATATATTGCAAATGCTAGGAAAATCACTGGAATTTTTATTTAAAAAGTACAACTAATAAGTTAAGAAATGAGAGAAAATGGAATTATATAAAATGCTCAATTAAAACAAAATGGGAAGACAAAGAGTGGAATACAAAAATAGGATCAAAGAACAAGGACAGCAAATAGAAAATAGTAACAAATATGGTCAGTATTCTTTAATTTATATCAGTAATCACTTTGAATGTTAATGATATAAATACACCAACTAAAAGACCAAAATAAGCCAGGCATGGTGGCTCATGCCTGTAATCCCAGCACTCTAGGGGGCCAAGATGGGAGAATCAAGTGAGTCCAGGAGTTTGAGTCCAGACTGGGGAACAAAGTTGCTCATCTCTAAAAAAAAAAAAAAATCAAAAAATTAGCCAGGCATGTTAGTTCATGCCTGTGTTCCCAGCTACATGGGAGGCTAAGGCAGAAGGATCTCTTGAGCCCAGGAGGTTGAGGCTACAATGAGCCATGTTCAAGCCACTGCTCTACAGCCTGGGTAGCAGAGTGAGATCCCATCTCAAAAGATAGTAATAAGATTGTTATAGGATTAAAACCAAGAACCAAACTATATGTAGTCTATAAGAAACTCACTTTAAATATGAAGACATACAGATTAAAAGTAATTAGACTGAGGAAGATATACACTGATAACATTAATCAAAAGAAAGTGGGAGTACCTATTTTAATTTCAAACAGAGCAGACTTCAAAGCAAGGAAATTTATGAATGATAAAAAAGTCTTTACATAATAACAAAGGAATCAGTTATCCTATTATCCTTTTACAAAACAGAACAATACTTAACATGTAAGCATGTAAAAATGGAGTGTCTAAATATGTGAGGAGAAAATGATAGAGCTGCAAAGAGAAATGCAGTAAGTCTTCACTTAATGTTGTCTACAGGTTCTTGGAAATTATAATTTTGAGTAAAATTATGTATTGTATAATGAAGCCAATTTCACCTTAGATAACTGGTATAAAAAATAGTTACTATGGTACATAGTATATTGTTTTGCTTAAACTCAGTTTCTAAGAATCTATGGACAATGTTAAGTGGATACTTAATGTAAATGAACCCACAATTATGTTGGAGACTTCAACATGCCTCTATCAGAAAAGGTCAGATTCACCGGGCAAAATTTGATCAGACATAGTTGAAAACTCAACAACACTATCAATCAACAGTATAACAGATGTAACCTACTACATCAAACAGCAACAGACTACAAAGTCTTCCCAGGCTCATATAGAATATTCACCAAGATAGACTACATTCTGGGCTATAAAAGATATCTTAAGAAATTTAAGGCCAGGTGTGGTAACTCAGGACTGTAATCCCAGCACTTTGGGAGGTCAAGGCAGGCAGATCACTTGAGGTCAAGAATTTGACACCAGACTGATCAACATGGTGAACAACATGGTGAAACCCTGTCTCTAAAAATTACAAAAAAAAAAAAAAAAAAAAAAGGCTGGGTGCAGTGACTCACACCTGTAATCCCAACACTTTGGGAGGTTGAGGTGGGTGGATCACGAGGTCAAGAGATTGAGACCATCCTGGCCAACATGGTGAAACTCCATCTCTACTAAAAATGCAAAAATTAGCTGGGTGTGGGGGCATGTGCCTGTAATCCCAGCTACTCAGGAGGCTGAGGTAGGATAATCACTTGAACCCAGGAGGTTGAGGTTGCAGTGAACTGAGATCGCACTCCAGCCTGGGCGACAACAGCGAAACTCCATCTAAAACAGAAAATACAAAATATAAAAAAAAAAAAAAAAGAAAAAAATTAGCCAGGTGTGATAGCACACACCTGTGATCCCTGCTACTCAGAAGGCCAAGGTATGAGAATCGTTTGAACCCAGGAAGCAGAGGTTGCAGTGAGCGAGATCGTACCACTGTACTCCAGCCTTGGTAACAGAGCAAGACTGTCTGAAAAATAAGTAAATAAATAAATAAATATAAAAGAAATTTGAAAGAATGAAAATCATGCAATATCTATCCTTAAACCACAGTGGAATTAAAGTAGAAGTCAATAGCAAGAAGATCATTGGAAAGTCTCAAAATCTGTGAAGATTAAGCAATACACTTCTAGGAAACATGTGGGTCAAGACGAAATCTCATGAGAAATTTAAAAATAGTTTGAATTAAGTGAAAATAAAATTATAATATCCAATATTATGGATGCAGTAAAAGCAGGCTTAGAGATAAATGAAGAATATCTTAAATCAATCATTTAATCTTTTACCTTAGCAAACTAGAAAAAGAAGAGCAAATTGAATCCAAAGTAATATGAAGATAATAAATAGTAAAAGTAGGGCACAGTGAAATTTAAAATGGGACATGAAGAGAGAAAATCAACAAAAACAAAAACTGTTTCTCTGAAAAAAGTTAGTAAAATTGATGAGTCCCTTGCCAGGCTAATTTAGATAGAAAGGAGGACACAATTTACTAATACCAGAAATCAAAGATGGAACATCACTGTAGACCCCACTGACCTTAAAAAGACTCAAAGGTAATATCACAAACAACACCATATCCCCAATTTTAATAACCTGAAAGAAATGGAGCAATTCCTTGAAAGATACAATCTACCTAAATTCACACAAGAAGAAATAGATCATCTGAATAGGTCTACATCTGTCAAATAAATGAATCGATAATAACTTTCTAAAGCAGAAAACACCAAACCAAGATGGGTTCATGGGTGAATTCTATAAAACACTTAAGTAAGAATTTATACCAATTCATTACAATTTCCTACAGAGGAATAGAAGCAGCAGGAATAGTTCCTGTCTCCTATGAGGTCAGCATCATCCTAATACCCAAAGCACACAAACATTACAAGAAAAGAAAACTACAGAGCAATACATCTCACAAATATAGGTGCAGAAGTTCTCAAAAATAGCTAATTGAATTTGATGTTGCATTAACAAATTAGGCGCCACGGCCAAGTGGAATGTATTTCAGGTTTACAAGACTGGTTCAATATTCAAAAATCAATTATATAATTTATTATATTAACAGGCTAAAGAAGAAAAAAAATCACATGATCACATCAATAGATGCAGAAAATGCATTTGACAAAATCAAGTATCCATTTGTGAACAAAAACTTTCATTAAATTAGGAATAGAGGAGAATTTTATCAACCTGATTCAAAACAAATACACCAAAAATTGTACACATTTTTTACTTGATGGTGAAGAACTCAGAGCATTCCTGATAATGTTGGAACAAGCCAAGAATGTCCCTTTTCACCACTGATTTTCAACATGGTACACAGAAAGTCCATGTGATTAAAAAAAAAAAGTGAAAAGGGAATGATATGTATACAGATTGAAGGGAAGGAATGAAACTACCTTTGTTTGCACATTTATATGTAGAAAATCTCAAATAATAGACAAAAACACCACTGGAACTAATAAGCAATTATAATAAGGTTGTAGAATATAAGATTAATATGCCAAAGTGAAAAGTTTTCCTACAAATCGGCAATAAACAAGTAGAATTTGAAATTAAAAACACATTAGTATTTACATTAGCACTCCCAAAAATGAAACATTGGGTATAAATTTAGCAAAACATATACAAAGAGTATAGGCAGAAAACTATAAAACTCTGATGAAAGAAACCAAAGAAGTATTAAAAATGAAGTGATATTCCATGTTCATTTACAGTATCGGAAGATTCAATATTGTCAAGATGTCAATTTGCCCCAACTTGATACACAGATTCAGTGCAACCCCAATCAAAATCTCTATAAGTTATTTTTTGGATATTGACAAACTAATTCTAAAGTTTATGTGAAGAGGCAAAAGATGCTAAATAGCCAAGACAATACTTAAGTAGAAGAACAAAATAATAGGACTGATACTACCTGACCTCGACTTACTATGAAGCTACAGCAACCAAGACAGTGTGACTTTGGTAATCCAAATAGGTAAGTGGAAAGAATAAATAGCCAAGAAATAGACCCACTTAAATACAGTCGATGGATCTTTAGAAAAAAATGAAGGCATTACAATGGAGAAAATACAGTATTTTCAACAAATGGTGCTGAAACAACTAGATATCCACATGTAAAATAATGAATTTAGGCTGCACAAAAATTAACCCAAAATGAATCACAAACTAAAATGTAAAATGCAAGACTATAAAACTCCTAGGAGGTAACACAGGAGAAAGCAGCCTAGGATTTGGCTATGGCTTTTCAGATGCAACAGCAAAAGCACAATCCATGAAAGAACTTATTGATAAGGAGGACTTCATTAAAATTTAAAACTTCTGAAAAGAACAGTTATCCAGGCATATATCTCAAGTTTGCAAGACTAGTTGAACATTCATAAATCATTTATATAATTCATTATATTAATAGACTAACTAAGAAAAATAATCACAAGATTACGTCAATAGGAGGCTAAGGTGAGAGGATCGCCTGAACCCAGGAGTTCAAGGCTACAGTGAGCTAAGAAGGTGCCACTGCACTCCTGTTTGGGCAACAGAGCAAGATGCATTTCCAAAAACAAAAACAAACCAAAAAACAATTCTGCTCTGAGAAAGTAAGAGACACTGTCAAAAGGATAAGATGAGAATCAGAGGCCACAGACTGAGAGAAAATATTTTCAAAAGGCATATTCAATAACTGTTTTCAAAAATATTAGGAACTCTCGAAATTCAACAATTAAACAGTTAACAAGTAGGCCAAAGACTTTAACACATACCTCCCCCCAAAAATATAGAGGTGGCAAATAAGCATATAAGAAGATGCTTCACATCTTATGTCATCAAGGAAATGCAAATTTAAACAACAATGAGATGCCACTACATACCTATTAGAATGACCAAAATCTAGAACCCGAAACATTAGATGTGTATAAGGAAGTGGAGCAGCAGAAACTGTCATTCATTGTTGGTGCAAATGTAAAATGATACAGCCACTTTTGAAGCCAGTCTGACAGTTTCTTATACAACTACACTTATTTTTACTGTATGATCAAGTAATTGCACTTAGGTGTTGACACAAAGAATTTGAAACCTGTATCTACACAAAAATGGGCACACGAATGTCTTTTATTATTAACTTTTATTTATAATTTCCCAAACCTGGAAGCAATCAAGATGTCCTTCAGTAGGCAAATGTATAAACTGTGGTGTATCGAGACAATCAATTATTGTTCAGTGCTAAAAAGAAATAACCTATCAAGCAATACAAACAACTAGAGGAAACTTAAGTGCATATTACTGAGTTAAAGAAGCTACTCTGAAAAGGCTACAGAATGTATAATTCCAACTATATGATTTGAAACAGACAAAATTATGGAAGTAGTAAAAGGACTATTGGTTCCAGGGATCCAGGGATTAGTGGGAAAGGGGGGATGAACAGGCAGAATACAGAGGATTTTTAAGGCAGCAAAACTACTTTTTATGATAGTGGAGTGGTGGATATGTATCATTTTACATTCATCCAAACCTATAGAAAGTTCAACGCTAAATGTGAAACCTGGTGTAAACTGTGGATCCTGAGTGATAAAGATGTGTCAATCTGTTGTTTCAATTGTAACAAATGTACCATCCTGATGGGAGATATTGATAATGCGGAAGGCTATGCATGTATGGGAGCAGGCAAGATACAGGAAATCTCTGTGCTTTCTCCTCAGTTTTACTGTGATTCTGAAACTATTCTAAAAAATACAATCTATAAAAAATCATAATATAATCATTTAACTTTCAGTGTATTAACTGGCAAATGAACCGCCCTTTTTTAAAATTTCACTTTTCATTTCCTTTTACTTTTACCTAAACCTTCACTGAAGAAAAAAGAACTAGTACAGCTTTTAAAACAATGTTTTAGTGGTCTTTTCATACTGAAACTAACGTAACTAAAGTAACGCCATCTCAAAATGTTATGTTGATGCTTGGACTTGGTGATTATTGCTTTGGGGAGATTCTGGGGAGCATCTTGCCAATTGTCCTTAAAATGAATTATGGTTTCAATTAAAATAAATATTTTCTTAAAGTAAATTTATTAAGTTTTGCTTTGTTATTTCTTTCCATACTTTTATAAATAGAAATAAAATCTCCCAGCCGGGCATGGTGGCTCATGACTGTAATCCCAGCACACTGGGAGGCTGAGGTCGACGGATCACCCGAGGTCAGGAGTTTGAGACCAGCCTGGCCAACATGGCGAAACCCCATCTAGTAGAGATACAAAATAATTAGCCCATGTGGTGGCAGGCGCCTGTAATCCCAGCTGCTCAGGAGGCTGAGGCAAGAGAATTGCTTGAACCCAGGAGTCAGAGGTTGCAGTGAGCTGAGATTTCGCCACTGCACTCCAGCCTGGGTGACAGAGTGGGGCTCCGTCTCAAAAAAAAAAGAAGGAAGGAAGGAAGGAAGGAAGGAAGGGAAGGAGGGAGGGAGGGAGGGAGGAAATAAATCTCTCATTTAGGGAAAGATTTTCTATAATTATTTTAAATTTAAGAGAATGTTTGTGGGCTGGTGAATGCTGCTTTACTATAATTCCAGAAAAAGCTGGATCATTACTTGTTGGGGATGTTAGACAGTGAATATACACGTTAAGTAGAAGAAAGTTCTTCTAGTACATTTGATCCAGGGAGTTTTCACCAGAGATCTAACCTGAGCTAAGAAACATTCCCCACTTTACATAAATAATTGCATATTACACACACATTTTTCATGTAATGCTTCCTTTTTTCATATAATATATTTGTGAATATATCAATATATTGCGAATTGGCTTCCATATTAGTAAGTAAAAAGATTTTTCCTTTTTTTAAGAACTCAGAATATTCATTTGCCTGCGTGCACATTATTAATTTAATTGATATCTTCTTGATTGGTTCTTACTTTGTTTTCAGTATTTTGGGAGTATAGATATCTGTAGGATAAATTTCTAGAAGTATTGCTGCTGGTTCAAAGTTACATACTTTGCCAACACAGTTTTCAAGCAACATTTTTTATTGTTGACAATCTGGGTGATTTTTAATTATAATTCCTTTATTATCAAGATGATGTTCATGTTCCTATTCATTGATAACAGAACTGCAATTATAACATAATTGATAATAACAGAACTGCAATCTTTTTATGTTTCATAACCACTAGTGACTTCTTCTTTGAAAAATGTTTCATGATTTTTTGTCTTTATATTTTATGGCAATTTTAGTTTTACCAGAAAACTGTATAGAAAGTATGGAGATCTCCCTGACCAACATGTACACAGTTTCTCCTATCATTAATGTCTTGTATTAGTATAGCACATTTGTTACAATTGATGAAGAAATATTGATACATTGTTAAACGCATATTTTACATTAGAGTTCACTTTTTATGTTGTAAAGTTCTACGGGTTTGGCAAATGCAAAATGTTATGATCCAATATTACAATATCATATAGAATAGTTTCACTGCCCCAAAAATATCTTGTGCTAGGCCTGCCTTCTCCACACTGAGCCCCAAGAAACTACTGATTTTTGTTGCCCATTGTTTTGCCTTTTCTACAAGATCACACAGTTGAAATTATACAATCTGAAGCTTTTTTTTTATTTAGCTATATGAGTTTAAGTTTCATTTTTTGCTTTTTATAGGCTGATAGCTCATTTCTTTTTATTGATTGATGTAGTTTGGATTTGTGTCCCTGCTGAAATTCCATGTTATATTGGAGAAGGGGCCTGGTGGGAGGCGATTGAATCATGGGGGTGGATTTCCCATTTGCTTTTCTCATGATGGAGAGTGAGTTCTCACCAGATCTGATGGTTTAGAAGTGTGTATCCCTTCCCATTGCACACTTTTCTCTCCTCTGTTGTAATGAGAAGACATGACTTGCTTCCCCCTTCCACCATGAGTTTAAGTTTTCTGAGGCAGACTAATAGAGAATATTGGTACCCGGAGTGGGGCATTGCTGTAAGGATACGTGAAAATGTGGAGGCAACTTTGGAACTGAGTAACGAGCAGAGGCTGAAACAGTTAGGAGTGCTCAGAAGAAGACAGAAGATGTGGGAAAGATTGGAACTTCCTAGAGACTGTTGAATGGTTTTGACCAAAATGATCTTAGTGATATGGACAATGAAGTTCAGGATTGTCTCAGATGGAGATGAGGAACTTATGGGGAACTGGAGTAAAGGTCACTCTTGCCATGCTTTAGCTAAGAGACTGGTGACATTTTGTCCCTGCTCTAGAGATCTGTGGAACTTTCAACTTGAGAGAGATGATTTAGGGTATCTGGTGGAAGAAATGTCTAAGCAGCAAAGCATTCAAGATGTGACCTGGCTGTTTCTAAAAGTGTTTACTCATATGCGTGAACAAAGAGATTATCTGAACCTGGAACTTATATTTAAAAGAGAAGCAGAGCATAAAAGTGGTAGAAAAAAACAAACTCATTTTCTGAGGATAAAATCAAGCCTGCTCTAGAAATTTGCATATGTAAAGAGGATCCAAATGTTGATAGCCAAGACAGTGGGGAAAATATCTACAGAACATTTTAGACATCTTCATGGAGGCCCCTCCCATCACCAGTCTGGAGGCCTAGGAGGGTTAAATGGTTTTGTAGGTCAGGCCCAGGGCACTGCTGCCCTGTGCAACCTTGGGAAATGGCACCTTATTTCCCACTGACTACAGCTCCAGCCATGGCTAAGAGGAGTCAAGGTACAGCTTGGGCCATGACTTCAGAGGATGCAAGCCCCAAGTTTTTGTGCCTTTCACATGGTGTTGGGCTTATGAGTATGTAGAAAGCAAGAGTTGAGGTTTGGGAACCTATTCCTAGATTTCAGAATA
>NW_012109719.1:141452-155154 GCF_000951045.1 Mandrillus leucophaeus | reverse complement strand
CCAACATGTACACAGTTTCTCCTATCATTAATGTCTTGTATTAGTATAGCACATTTGTTACAATTGATGAAGAAATATTGATACATTGTTAAACGCATATTTTACATTAGAGTTCACTTTTTATGTTGTAAAGTTCTACGGGTTTGGCAAATGCAAAATGTTATGATCCAATATTACAATATCATATAGAATAGTTTCACTGCCCCAAAAATATCTTGTGCTAGGCCTGCCTTCTCCACACTGAGCCCCAAGAAACTACTGATTTTTGTTGCCCATTGTTTTGCCTTTTCTACAAGATCACACAGTTGAAATTATACAATCTGAAGCTTTTTTTTTATTTAGCTATATGAGTTTAAGTTTCATTTTTTGCTTTTTATAGGCTGATAGCTCATTTCTTTTTATTGATTGATGTAGTTTGGATTTGTGTCCCTGCTGAAATTCCATGTTATATTGGAGAAGGGGCCTGGTGGGAGGCGATTGAATCATGGGGGTGGATTTCCCATTTGCTTTTCTCATGATGGAGAGTGAGTTCTCACCAGATCTGATGGTTTAGAAGTGTGTATCCCTTCCCATTGCACACTTTTCTCTCCTCTGTTGTAATGAGAAGACATGACTTGCTTCCCCCTTCCACCATGAGTTTAAGTTTTCTGAGGCAGACTAATAGAGAATATTGGTACCCGGAGTGGGGCATTGCTGTAAGGATACGTGAAAATGTGGAGGCAACTTTGGAACTGAGTAACGAGCAGAGGCTGAAACAGTTAGGAGTGCTCAGAAGAAGACAGAAGATGTGGGAAAGATTGGAACTTCCTAGAGACTGTTGAATGGTTTTGACCAAAATGATCTTAGTGATATGGACAATGAAGTTCAGGATTGTCTCAGATGGAGATGAGGAACTTATGGGGAACTGGAGTAAAGGTCACTCTTGCCATGCTTTAGCTAAGAGACTGGTGACATTTTGTCCCTGCTCTAGAGATCTGTGGAACTTTCAACTTGAGAGAGATGATTTAGGGTATCTGGTGGAAGAAATGTCTAAGCAGCAAAGCATTCAAGATGTGACCTGGCTGTTTCTAAAAGTGTTTACTCATATGCGTGAACAAAGAGATTATCTGAACCTGGAACTTATATTTAAAAGAGAAGCAGAGCATAAAAGTGGTAGAAAAAAACAAACTCATTTTCTGAGGATAAAATCAAGCCTGCTCTAGAAATTTGCATATGTAAAGAGGATCCAAATGTTAATAGCCAAGACAGTGGGGAAAATATCTACAGAACATTTTAGACATCTTCATGGAGGCCCCTCCCATCACCAGTCTGGAGGCCTAGGAGGGTTAAATGGTTTTGTAGGTCAGGCCCAGGGCACTGCTGCCCTGTGCAACCTTGGGAAATGGCACCTTATTTCCCACTGACTACAGCTCCAGCCATGGCTAAGAGGAGTCAAGGTACAGCTTGGGCCATGACTTCAGAGGATGCAAGCCCCAAGTTTTTGTGCCTTTCACATGGTGTTGGGCTTATGAGTATGTAGAAAGCAAGAGTTGAGGTTTGGGAACCTATTCCTAGATTTCAGAATATGTATCAAAATGCCTGGATGACCAGCCTGGCCAACATGGCGAGACCCCATCTCTACTAAAAACATGAAAATTAGTCAGGTGTGGTAGTGCATGCCTGTGGTCTCAGCTATTCAGGAGACTGAGGCACAGTAATTGCTTGAACCTGGGAAGTGGTGGTTACAGTAAGTTGAGATCTTGCCACTGCACTCTAATCTGGGCATCAGAGCAAGACATTGCCTCAAAAAAAAAAAAAAAAAAAAAAATGCCTGAATGTGCAGGCGGGTCTGCTGCAGGGATGGAACATTCTTGAAGAACTTATATTAGGGCAGTACAGAGAGAAAATTTGGGGTTGGACCTCCCACACAGAGTCCCCACTGAGGCACTACCTAGTGGAGCTATGAGAAGAGGGCCACTGTCCCCCAGACTCCAGAATGGTAGATCCACCAACAGCTTGCACTGTGTGCCTGGAAAAGCTGCAGGCACTCAGCATCAGACAGTGAAAGTAGCCATGGGGACTGTACCTGCAGAGCCACGGGAGTGGAGTTGCCCAAAGCCTTGGGCACAAATCTCTTGCATCAGTGTGCCCTAGATGTGCAACATGGAGTCAAAGGAGATCATTTTGGAGCTTGAAGATTTAATGACTGCCCTGTTGGGTTTTGAACTTGCATGGGACTTGTAACCCTTTGTTTTGGCCAATTTCTCCCATTTGGAATAAGAGTATTTACCAAATGCCTATACCCCCATTATATTTTGGAAGTAACTAAATTTTTTTTTTTTTTTTTGGCAGAGTCTTGCTCTGTAGCCCAGACTGGACTGCACTGGTGCGATCTTAGCTCACTGCAAGCTCCACCTCCTGGTTTCATGCGATTCTTCTGCTTCAGTCTCCCCAGTAGCTGGGACTACAGGTGCCCACTACCATGCCGGGCTAATTTTTTGGTGTTTTTAGTAGAGATGGGCTTTCACTGTGTTAACCAGGATCATCTTAATCTCCTGACCTTGTGATCCACCCGTCTTGGCCTCCCAAAGTGCTGGGATTACAGGTGTGAGCCACCGTGCCTGACTGGAAGTAACTAACTTTTTAAAATTTAATAGACTCATAGGTGGAAAAGACTTACTTTGTCTCAGAAGAGACTTTGGACTGTCGGTTTTTGAGTTAATGCTGAAATGGGTTAAGACACAGGGACTGTTGAGAAGGATAACTGTATTTTGCAATGTGAGAAGAACATGAGATTTGGGAACGACCAGGGGTTGAATGGTATGGTTTGGGTTTGTGTCTCCGCCCAAATTTCATGTTGAATTGGAGAAGGAACCTGGTGTGAGGTGACTGGATCTTGGGGGTGGATTTCTCCCTTTCTGTTCTTAAGATATCGAGTGAGTTCTCATGCGGTCTGATGGTTTAGAAGTGTGAGGCACTTCCCCCTTTGCTCTCTCCCTCTCTCTCTCCTGTCACTAGGAGAAGACACACCTTGCTTCCTTTTAGGCTTCTGCCATGATTGTGAGTTTTCTGAGGTCTCCCAGTCATGCTTCTTGTTAAGTCTGTGGAACTGTGAGTTAATAAACTTCTTTTCTTCATGAATTACCCAGTCTCAGGTAGCTCTTCATAGCAGTGTGAGAATAGACTAATACATTGATTACTAATATTCCACTATATGAATGTAACAGTTTAGTTATCCATTTACCTACTGAAGGACATCTTCAATGCTTCCACTTTTTTATATTCGGGTACAGGTTTTTGTGTGGACATGTCTCCAACTAATTTATGTAAATATCTGGGAGTATGATTGCTTAATCATACAATAACTCTATTTGCTTTGTAAGAAAATTTCACTCTGTCTTCCAACACTCCAGTACCATTTTACATGACCTCCAGCAATGAAAGGTAGTTCCTGTTGTTTTCCATTCTTGCTAGCATTTGATGTTTGCATTGATTTTTTCTTTTTTTTTTGAGATGGAGTCCTGCCTGCTCTGTCGCCCAGGCTGGAGTATGCAGTTGGTGATCTCAGCTCACTGCCACCTCCACCTCCCGGGTTCAAGCAATTGTCCTACCTCAGCCTCCCAAATAACTAGGATTACAGGCATGTACCAGAATGCCCGGCTAATTTTTTTTGTATTTTTACTAGAGATAAGGTTTCACCATGTTAGTCAGGCTGGTCTCAAACTCCTGGTCTCAAGTGATCTGCCTGCCTCAGCCTCCCAAAGTGCTAGGCTTACAGTTGTGAGCCACTGCACCCAGCCTGTTTTTGGAGATTTTTAAGAGATCCTTATATACATAGGACATTTGGCTGTGTCTGTGTCTGAATTACAAACTCTTCTAATTTATCCCTGTTGTTGAACTTTGCTTAAAATACATTGTGTGATGCAGATTTTAAAATATTTTATTATCTGTTCTTATTCTTTCTTCTTTTTTAAATAAGCATAGTCACTTACAGGTAGTTTTGTTTCTTCACCCTCCTGTCACTCTCCATCCACAAGTAGGCTCCAGTGTCTATTGTTCCCTACTTTGGGTCCATATGTACTTAATGTTTAGCTCCCACTTACAAGGGACAACATGCGATATTTGGTTTTCTTTTTTTTTCTTTTTTTGAGACGGAGTCTCACTCTGTCGCCCAGGCGGGAGTGCAGTGGCGCGACCTCAGCTCACTGCAAGCTCCACTTCCCGGGTTCATGTCATTCTCCAGCCTCAGCCTCCCGAGTAGCTGGGACTACCGGCACCCACCACCACGCCCAGCTAATTTTTTGTATTTTTTAGTAGAGACGGGGTTTCACCGTGTTAGCCAGGATGGTCTGGATCTCCTGACCTCGTGATCCGCCCACCCTCGGCCTCCCAAAGAGCTGGGATTACAGGTGTGAGCCACTGTGCCTGGCCACGATATTTGGTTTTCTCTTCATGCATTAGTTCACTTAAGTTTCAACATCACTGATTATTAGAGAATTACAAACCAAAACTACAATCAGATACCATCCCACACCAGTCAGAATGGCTGTTTTTAAGGGGTCAAAGAAAAATATACTGAAGACGTAGTGGAGAAAAGGGGATGCTTATACACTGCTGGTGGGAATATAAATTAGTTCTGTCATTGTAGAAAGCAGTCTGACGATTTCTCAAAGAACATAAAACAGAATTACCATTCAACCCATCAATCCTATTATTGGGTATATATACAAAGCAAGGTAAATCCTTTCACCATTATTTTTCTATTATACGTTGAAGCATTTGGGTCATACTTACAAACACATTTATTCTTCCTAGATAATTAAAAGAAATTCTACTATGAGTAGTTCTAATACTTACAGTTTCAGGAATCAAATTTATATATTGGGTCAGTACATAAATTACACATTAATGTTTCTATAAGAGGTAAGGTACAATTGCAGCAGCTTTTTTCTTCTTCCAGATAATCTAGTTATTTTAATGTCACTTGCAGGATACTTCTGCCTATGAATAGAAGAGTATTGAAACTTTTTTTTCCATTTTTTCCCCTCAATTACCATATAACCAGAGCTGCAGCTGGTCATTCTGTGTCTTCCTGGAGAAACCAGTGGGAGAGAGCTTTGTAATCAAAAGAGATTCAAGTACAAATCCTAGCTGTATTTCTTTTACTTGTGCAATTTTGGACAAGTTGCTCATTATTCTTGAATCTTGTTTTCTTCATATTTAAGGAAAAAGGAGAAATATATACATTTCCTACAGTTTCTATGAGTATTAAAATGAGATACCAGAATGCTTGATACAATAGTGAATACAAAGTAATGGTTCACTAAATGATAGCTGTCATTATTAATATTATGATCACACTAAAAATGCTGTATCTTAGACATTAACATAGAAAAAAATCTATTAATGAAATGTGTTTATGACAACTTACCCAAAAAATACGGAATTATATATCCTACATGCCCCTCGTGCTCCACAGCTGGTGGTGGACCACTTCATACATGTTTTATCAATCAGAGCCCCAAAATATATTGGAGCTAGAATTCCTCCTGCAACATGAGATAAAAAGATATCAATCCAAGTGAAAGGTTTCAAATGTAACTGGGTGATCGTCTACACTGATACATTTTGGATTAATTCAAGTTTAAAGTTTTGGAAAATTATTCCATTGTTTTGGCCTCCATCCACCCAAGAATCAAAATTATTAGAAATCGCAAAGGCTTAAATCATATGGTAATGTCACAGATGTATTTGATCTACTCTTCTCTCCCTATATACAGAGGGAAGAAAGAGTATTATACACCTGTATACTCTGTTCTTCCTACAATACAAATTAACTGAAGCCGGATTGGTAAAAAGGGGAATGTTGTTAGTAAAACATGAAAGTTATGTTGGTTGATATGGAATTTTTCTTAGGCAAGAATGGCTGGATTACTGAGAGTTAAATTATAACTTTATGAGAAAAGGAAAAGCTCTCACCTCAACTGCTGTAAAGGCAGGAGATTTTAATACTATTTTAAGATAATAAAAAAGTAAATGCTTACACGGGGATTCCCTCCCCAGAGAAGTTCAGGCCCAGCTTCAAACAGTGCTCAGCTATTGGCCAATTTCACTTCTTTCTGGGCTCAGGGCCCAATTCTCTCTTTCTTACTGCTATTAGAGCCCACGATCAAGCATTTTCTCTCCATCGATTTCATGCACTTTTTAATATCTCCTAAAGCAGGCTAGGCTGCAGGTTAGGGTCTCTGTTGCTAAATTTTGTTTCTGTCAGTGGTCTTTAGTGCACAACGATACATATATTTTCAGTGGTCTTTCCAAAGTCAATTTTTTATCTGTAGTGCCTGATTTCGATGAATGTGCAGCATTCCAGGGATACATATGTTATTTATAGGAGAAGTATAAATTCTGAGATTAACTCCTAGTTGTAAGAATAGGTAATTTGTTCAAAATTTTGAAGGCCATCATAGTAGAGAGCTATCGTTCAGATGGCAGAAATGAAGCATACAAGATTTCACTTTGTTCTTGTTCTGTTTTGTGATTCATACTTTTCAGATTTTGTTTTGTCACAAAAAATGACAGTGATTTATACATGAATGTTTCACCGATTCTTTTTACGTTTAATCATTCTCAATTTTCTGAGACTGAGAAATAGTAGAATCACAACGGAATGTTGTCTGAGGCCAATGCATCTGAAGCAAACTGGTCCTGAAATAATGGGTGAAAAATTTGCAGATTTCAAAAAATCACAGCGACCCTTTGAAAAATAAAGAAAAGATGCCAACAATCTATTTTCTTCATGTTATGCCACTGGTTTAAACAAACTTTATGAAGTAAATGTTTTAAGTAACAAACTTTGTCTTATTAGAATTGTAAATCTTCTGATAATCTGTTTTCTAAATATCTCTTTTAGGTTAATACACTATATAGGTCTTCTACCATTTACACATATATCATATTTAAGACAACTGTTCATGAATTGGAAGTTTGCTACTAAGTGTGGATGTTTCCCACAGAAGCATTTAGGGTCCATTGTACCATATATTAGACATAACAAAATTGGATATTCACAATTAGAATGACAAAATTCATTTTTTTTCTATGTTATGTTGCTAAAACAATTTCTTCTATTGTTATAATCTCATTTCAACATATCAGAAGAAGTCCTAACTACCCAGATGCTGTTTCCAGCCTCTGTGGCCCAGGTTCTAGGAGCGAGATATCTTCTCTGAATGTGGAGGTAGAAAACTGCCATGATTACAGAGGCTGGAAGATTAAGGACCCAGAAAGGGAATGCTGGGATAGAGCCAAGGGAACCCTGCAGCATCTTCATCTTCTCTCTCCTATTCCTTTTATATTTCCTTTTACCTTTCTGGATCTGTGACTTTCTCACCAAATACACTTCATGTACAACTTCTTCACGGTAATTTGCCCATAGAGTTATACTTTTTCCCTTGCTTGCAAGGGTCCCAGAAACTGACCCCTCCCACTTCCTTTTCCTTCTGCCATCTGTGGTTACTTACAGGCCATAATCAGTCCTCTGCACCAATCCCTAGATGAATGATGCCCTTTTCCTACTTCCCAGGAATAAGCACATAATGTTTACAATTCTTACAAAGGAGCACTCACAGAGGTTAGACTAGACATTATTTAACAACAAGTATCTGTTCAGTAAAAAAGGCAAATGGCAATAAGGGATAAAGGATCATTTCCTAAATCTTTTCTCATCACTTTTGAATATTTAGAAATAGGCCTTCAGCCTCTGGAGTCTACAATCCTACCCTTTGGCACCATAAACCACAATTTTCTGAGCTTTCTTTTATTCAGGACATCCTCTTAATCCAACATGCCTAGTTCTCGAGTATGAATTTTCATTCCCTTTTGCATTAATTCCTGCTAATGGTTAGCTGTCCAGCCATACAGGACCAGGCAGTGGGAAATGGCACAGTTAATGTCACCTTCTGTTGTTTTAGACAACCTCAGCCTGACCAGATTCCCAGGGCTTCCAAGCTACTTTAGGGCTGTCCTAAGTAATGTCTCCATTTGGAAGGAAGGTCCTCCACTCTGCCTATACCTGGGAGAAATATTCTTATTTTTCTGAAAGAAGGAAAGCCTCAGAGACCACCTATCTTTCTGTTTCTGTTACAAAGAGTATAATATAAACATGATGATTCCTTGCTCTTAACAGATAGACTCTAACTAGAATTAACGATCAAATGATCTTTTAGGTCACTCAATTTTCCCGTTCCTTTTTATTTTCATTTATCATAAAATAGAAATGATTCTTACTTACTCCTTTTTATACAGTCTTAGAGTGGAAAATTAATTGCATTCAGTCTTTAAGATTTAACATTAATATTTATATGTTAAAATGTGTAATCTATATATTTGTCATACCTAGTGTTCTTATAACCATTGAATGAAAACCCATTGCAAGTGCTTTCAATTCAGGTTGAACAATCCTGAAATATGATAAAGGCAAAGAAATAATACATGTCATTAAAAAATCAAACTGAGTTAATATTAAAACATTCATCACTATCGTTCCTCTCCCTGGTAGAATGAATACTCTTAAGTGAATTTCTCACATTATATAAAGTTACATTTTCAACTGTTTTAAAAGGTAAACCCTTGGGTGACAATAATTTCCTTATTTCTTCAATGCTTTATGATTTCAAGACAGTTTAACAAATATGTTCACATTTGATCCCTATGAAAATCCTATAAGAAAGTGGTCAGAATAGACTTTATTATGCTGGTGAAGAAAATGATTTTGTGTGGACTATTTAGTCAAGGTAGCTCATATTAAAAGATTATATACTTTTATCCAGGAGTAATTCTTAGGAGACCTCTTTTTACCACCTTACTTCTGTCATCAATGTTAACAGAATAGCTTACTAATATGATTTGTAAATTACACTATACTACCAGAAGGGTCAAAAAAACTTTTCTATGTTGTAGCATCTAATGTATTTAACTGTCATATTAAAGATACAGAGCATATTTGTATCCTCACTTGGAAATTCACTCACTCTTACATTTCTACAATTCCATTTTTCTGTGTTCAATAAACTGATGATGCTACCATCCCTGCGATAACTTAGTACCTACCAAGTGAAATGAAATTATCTTTCATTAGTAAAGGAGGTGGGTTGGGATGAGGGGGATGACTGTGGCTCAAATAACCAACTTTTACTAAATTTTGAATTAACTGATAAAAAGGGTGATTTTTCCTCGAAGTGCTGGATGGTTTTTTTTCAGAGAGCTAAGTAACCGCCCTCAATCAAGAAACATTCTCTAAGGACCTACTAAGAGATACCATGCTAGTTAATATTCTTGAAAGTAAATAGACAAATTATGCTTTATCTCATCCAAGTGACTTGTAGAAGTGTATCACTTAATGTCTCTTGGCCTCAGTTTCCTTGTTTGCTAAGTAGGCATGATGATGCTTATCTCATATGTTATAAGAATCCAATACAATGAACTAGCACTCAAAACCTCAGTTTCATGTACACACATTTGCCTCTATACCTTGCCAGAGAGCTGCCTTTTATTGAGATTCTGAAAAGAATTCAATAGAGCTTATAAAATTTTAAAAGACAAAAATTAAGTTAAACCTAATACATTAAAAGTTAAACAGAATAGTTATACATTAGGAGAGACAATAAATGGAAAGTGTGTTTTGGCGCGGCTTTGACATAGGACAGCAGCACTTTGTTAGCACAACTGAGGGCACAAAATTACACTGAGGACAATGAATCTGACATGGTTTGGCTCTGTGTCCCCATCCAAATCTCATCTTGAATTTTACTCACATAATACCCATGTGTTGTGAGAGGGATCTGGTGGGAGATAATTGAATCATAGGGGCAGGTCTTTTCTGTGCTGTTCTCATGATAATGAGTAAGTCTCACGAGATCTGATGGCTTTATAAGTCAGAGTTTTCCTGCACAAACTCTCTTTGCCTGCTGCCATCCATGTATGATGTGGCTTGAGCCTCCTTGCCTTCCACCATGATTGTGAGGTTTCCCCAGCTACATGGAACTGTAAGTCAGATTAAGCCTCTTTCTTTTGTAAATTGGCCAGGCTCAGGTATGTCTTTATCAGCTGTGTAAAAACAAACTAATACAGTAAATTGGTACCAGCAGAGTGGGACGTTGCTAAAAAGATACCTGAAAATGTGGAAGTGATCTTGGAACTGGGTAACAGGCAGAGACTGGAACAGTTTGGAGGGCTCCAAAGAAGATAGAAAAATGTGGGAAAGTTTGGAACTTCCTAGAGACTTGTTGAATGGCTTTGGCTAAAAGCCTGCTAGTGATATGGACAATAAGGTCCAGGCTGAGGTGGTCTCAGATGGAGATAAGGAATTTGTTGGGAACTGGAGCAAAGATGACTCTTGTCATATTTTATTGAAGAGACTGGCAGTATTTTGCCCCTGCTCTAGAGATTTGTGGAACTTTGAACTTGAGGGAGATGATTTAGGGTATCTGTCAGAAAAAATTTCTAATGAGCAAAGCATTCAAGAGGTGACTTGGGAGCTGCTAAAGGCATTCAGTTTTATAAGGGAAGCAGAGCATAAATGTTTGGAAAATTTGCAGCCTGACAATGTGATAGAAAAAAAAGAAAAATCCATTTTCTGAAGATAAATTCAAGCCGCCTGCAGAAATTTGTATACCTAAGGAAGAGCTGAATGTTAATTCCCAAGACAATGGGGAAAATGTCTTTAGGGCATATGAGAGGTCTTCACGGTAGCCCCTCCCATCAAAGGCCTGGAAGTCTAGAATAAATGGTTTCCTGAGCCAGGCCCAGGGTCCCTGTGCTATGTGCAGCCTAGGTACTTGGTGCCCTGCATCCCAGCTGCTCCAGCTATGGCTGAAAGGGACCAATGTAGAGCTCGGGCTGTGCCTTCACAGGGCGCAAGCCCCAAGCCTTGGCAGCTTCCACGTGGTGTTGAGCCTGTGGGTGCACAAAAGTCAATAATTGAGGTTTGGGAACCTCTGCCTAGATTTCAGAGGATGTGTGGAATGCCTGGATACCCAGGAAGAAGTTTGCTTCAGGGGCAAGGTGCTCATAGAGAACCTCTGTTAGGGCAGTGTGGAAGAAAAACGTGGGGTCAAAGCCCCCACATAGAGTCCTTACTGGGGCACTGCCTAGTGGAGCTGTGAGAAGACAGTCACCGTCCTCCAGACTCCAGAAGCTGTCAGTAGATCCACCAACAGCTTGCACCATTCACCTGGAAAAGCTGCCAACCCGAGAAGGCAGCCTGGAGGGAGGCTGTACCCTGCAAAGCCACAGGGATGGAGCTGCCCAAGACTACAGGAACCTACCTCTTGCATCAGCCTGACCCAGATGTGAGACATGGTGTCAAAGGAGATCATTTTGGAGCTTTTAAGTTTTGACTGCCCCATTGGATTTCAAATTTGCATAAGGCCTGTAGCCCCTTTGTTTTAACCAATTCCTCCCATTTGGAAAGGCTGTATTTACTGTATTTACCCAATGCCTGTACCCCCATTGTATCTAGGAAGTAACTATCTTGCTTTTGTTTTTACAGGCTCATGGGTAAAAGGGACTTGCCTTATCTCAGATGAGACTTTGGACTGTGGACTTTTGGGTTAATGCTGAAATGAGTTAAGACTCTGGGGGGCTGTTGGGAAAGAATGATTGGTATTGAAATGTGAGGACATGAGATTCGGAGGGGATAGGGGTGGAATGAAATGGTTTCACTCTGTGTCCCCATCCAAATCTCATCTTGAATTTTACTCACATAATTCCCACATGTTGTTGGAGGGACTCAGTGGGAGATAATTGAATCATGGGGGCAGGTCTTTCACATGCTGTTCTCATGATAGTGAATAAGTCTCATGAGATTTGATTGCTTTATAAGGTGGACTTTTCCTGCACAAGCTCCCTTTGCCTGCTGCCACCCATGTAAGATGTGACTTGCTCCTCCTTGCCTTCCATCATGATTGTGAGGTTTGCCCAGCCATGTGGATCTGTAAGTCCAATTAAACCTCTCTCTTTTATAAATTGCCTAGTCTCGGATATGTCTTTATCAGCAGCATAAAAACAAACAAATACAGAATCCATGCCTGCTATTTAGGAGGAAGTTTATTTCACAAAGAGATGGTCAGGAGGAAATCAGTAGAAAGGGGAGTTTAACTTATCTATTTAGTTATTACTCTCAAATATCAGATTTCTCAAAGGAGATTTTGGGAAGGGAGAGATTGCACTTCACCCCTGGTTGAGTTTTTTGACAACTGCCTGACATGTATTTTTCACTGTAATTGATTTTCAGAAGTTACACTTTGTCCTACACACACAAGGTAAACTGATATTTGTTATTGAGCCTTATTTTCACGCATGGAAAGGGTTAGCATGCAGGAGACTTGGGGAACTTGCAGATAGGGAGGATATTTTCCTAAGGGTGGGCCTGAAATCTTCAACAGTTCAGTGGAGATGATGAATGTGTGTGATACAGTAATATTAACATACAATAACAATCACACACACTTACCCCTACATTCACATGAATGCACACTCACACTTCTTGCCGCATGCTCATACTCATATCCTCACTTGCATGCATACACCCGTGCGTGATTATCATGTAAGTTATTTATCACTGTAGTGTGACTCCTGCTTTACATATGATATTGAGCAGCTCTGTGTTTTGATGAATCTCTCACAGGATGAATTTATCACAAAAAGCACCCTAAGAAGTTAAATGTGCTATTTCATTTAATTATTTGATTTAAGAGATTTCATTTAAATTGTTCCTCTGTTGTTCTTTCTAATGACAATCAACCATCATGACCTGCTGTTTCTTGAGGTAATTTCCAGTTAGACCTAATGAAACCCTAACAATAGATAGCACAGGTAGGGAATGCTTGTTTTCCTGTTTGCAAAAGATTGAAGAAAAGTTCTAATTTATTGTGTATATGAGCCAAATCCTTTCTAGCTGAGCCACTAAAATGTAGTTTTTTTAAAAAGTTCTAAAACATTACCCTCTTTGGGCCATTTAAATTGATGTTTTGTTTGTCATAAACTTACATCATGTCTCACATCCTATCACCAGCAGAATGTCAAGATTTTGAGATCCTCTCTGGGTACCAAGACTCTCATTCCACATGGTTTACTATATCCCTTAATCCCACTCACTCACTTACTCTTTTTCCATTACTCAAACCCTTTCATTTTGCCCAGGGAAACTCATGTTTGTTACCAGCAAAATATTTAGTTCCTACATTCTTTGTAGCCCTTTCACTTTCTTGTTCTAAACAAAGCCTGGTTTACTCCCAATG
Organism: Mandrillus leucophaeus; assembly: GCF_000951045.1. Classification (NCBI taxonomy): domain Eukaryota; kingdom Metazoa; phylum Chordata; class Mammalia; order Primates; family Cercopithecidae; genus Mandrillus; species Mandrillus leucophaeus. The sequence continues at coordinate 141,877 of NW_012109719.1, read as the reverse complement.
ACGCTCCATGTAACTCTCTCAGGTAGGACTGTTTTCCTTCCACAACCTCCATATCAATGGGCCTGAGATGTAGAAGTTCTTATTGAGCTTTCATTTTTACCACTTCCAGATCTGAGTCTTTCCTCTGAAAGATCTCTAGGTTCCAGGAAGAGGTGCACCACCTTACCATACTATTCTCTAACCTCCTTGTTGAAGTTAACTATAGACTGCCACATCACAACTCTCATCATTTCTTGACAATTTTCATTCTAGACTCCCTGTAATTTTTGTGAAAATTATTTCTGTCGTTTTTCCTAGTTATTTTAGGAAATATAGATGATATAGATTATGCTCCCAATGGTATGGCCTTTCAGTTTCTTGGTCACTTTTCTGGAAAGTCTTATTTCTTCCACCCACAGTCAGTTCATCAGTATCCATTTTTAAAA
>NW_012109719.1:135916-141402 GCF_000951045.1 Mandrillus leucophaeus | reverse complement strand
CATGATTGTGAGGTTTGCCCAGCCATGTGGATCTGTAAGTCCAATTAAACCTCTCTCTTTTATAAATTGCCTAGTCTCGGATATGTCTTTATCAGCAGCATAAAAACAAACAAATACAGAATCCATGCCTGCTATTTAGGAGGAAGTTTATTTCACAAAGAGATGGTCAGGAGGAAATCAGTAGAAAGGGGAGTTTAACTTATCTATTTAGTTATTACTCTCAAATATCAGATTTCTCAAAGGAGATTTTGGGAAGGGAGAGATTGCACTTCACCCCTGGTTGAGTTTTTTGACAATTGCCTGACATGTATTTTTCACTGTAATTGATTTTCAGAAGTTACACTTTGTCCTACACACACAAGGTAAACTGATATTTGTTATTGAGCCTTATTTTCACGCATGGAAAGGGTTAGCATGCAGGAGACTTGGGGAACTTGCAGATAGGGAGGATATTTTCCTAAGGGTGGGCCTGAAATCTTCAACAGTTCAGTGGAGATGATGAATGTGTGTGATACAGTAATATTAACATACAATAACAATCACACACACTTACCCCTACATTCACATGAATGCACACTCACACTTCTTGCCGCATGCTCATACTCATATCCTCACTTGCATGCATACACCCGTGCGTGATTATCATGTAAGTTATTTATCACTGTAGTGTGACTCCTGCTTTACATATGATATTGAGCAGCTCTGTGTTTTGATGAATCTCTCACAGGATGAATTTATCACAAAAAGCACCCTAAGAAGTTAAATGTGCTATTTCATTTAATTATTTGATTTAAGAGATTTCATTTAAATTGTTCCTCTGTTGTTCTTTCTAATGACAATCAACCATCATGACCTGCTGTTTCTTGAGGTAATTTCCAGTTAGACCTAATGAAACCCTAACAATAGATAGCACAGGTAGGGAATGCTTGTTTTCCTGTTTGCAAAAGATTGAAGAAAAGTTCTAATTTATTGTGTATATGAGCCAAATCCTTTCTAGCTGAGCCACTAAAATGTAGTTTTTTTAAAAAGTTCTAAAACATTACCCTCTTTGGGCCATTTAAATTGATGTTTTGTTTGTCATAAACTTACATCATGTCTCACATCCTATCACCAGCAGAATGTCAAGATTTTGAGATCCTCTCTGGGTACCAAGACTCTCATTCCACATGGTTTACTATATCCCTTAATCCCACTCACTCACTTACTCTTTTTCCATTACTCAAACCCTTTCATTTTGCCCAGGGAAACTCATGTTTGTTACCAGCAAAATATTTAGTTCCTACATTCTTTGTAGCCCTTTCACTTTCTTGTTCTAAACAAAGCCTGGTTTACTCCCAATGACGCTCCATGTAACTCTCTCAGGTAGGACTGTTTTCCTTCCACAACCTCCATATCAATGGGCCTGAGATGTAGAAGTTCTTATTGAGCTTTCATTTTTACCACTTCCAGATCTGAGTCTTTCCTCTGAAAGATCTCTAGGTTCCAGGAAGAGGTGCACCACCTTACCATACTATTCTCTAACCTCCTTGTTGAAGTTAACTATAGACTGCCACATCACAACTCTCATCATTTCTTGACAATTTTCATTCTAGACTCCCTGTAATTTTTGTGAAAATTATTTCTGTCGTTTTTCCTAGTTATTTTAGGAAATATAGATGATATAGATTATGCTCCCAATGGTATGGCCTTTCAGTTTCTTGGTCACTTTTCTGGAAAGTCTTATTTCTTCCACCCACAGTCAGTTCATCAGTATCCATTTTTAAAATTCTCCATTTTGGCCATCCTAGTCCTTATAACCACCTCCTACATTTTAAATTTACTCCATTTCACGTATCTGTTACAAGAAGCTGTAGCCCTAGCTCTTTAGGCTATCATTCCCCTGATCTCTTCACAGGCCATCTCTAGTTTTACCACTTCACTTCCTTTCTCATCATGATGTTTATAATCATGTTATAAATCATTCTTCTGCATATATTCTGTACATTTTTGTTCATCTCATCCTTTACTGTACTAGACAAGTAAAAATGCTTTCATCTAATCCTCTGCCTTCTCTGAACCTATATACAAAGAGTTTCATCCCTGAAGGAAATAATTCACACATCTGACCGTGTTCACTTTAAATTCATAGGCACAGACCTTCAGGAGGCCTCCAGGGCAATTGTCCAATAGCCTACTAGTCCATTTTCCCTGTCAGTATGTTTCTTTAATCTTCAAGATTTCTAGTTCACATTTTCTGATCTAAAGACTCTTTCTTTTCTTCCTCCTCTTTCTCATCTGATTACATTCCTTTTTTATAACAAAGAAAGTAGAAACAGCAGAAAAATGTTCAATATTCTTTACCACTACAGGTACACATTTACCTGTCTTTTAACCACATAGACAATTTCCCTTTTTGTACAAAGAAAAACTCTGTATCTTGGTTAATCTCTTTTCACCTTCCTCTGTAATTGCTTTCCCTCTTTTCTGCATTGTCAGTTTCCTTTATCTCTACTGATGATTCTCATCAGTATGTCAGCATGCTATTATGTCTAGAATTGAACATAAACAGAAATTTTACCCCACAACTTTGCTAACAACCACACCTTTTGTCAGCTTCTTTTATAACACTACTCCTGAAAATAACTTTCCGTGCTGACTGTTGCACTTCCCTTTCTAGAATTTTCTCTTGATCCTCTTCAATATAGCCTGTTAGATCCTACACAACACACATTATAGCCACATTTTCAAACGGAAAAAAATGAATTCGAACAAAATAAATTAAAAATAAGGAGAGATAGATTATCTAAGTTAGAAAGAACCAGAGAAAGAATTCTTTAAGTATAAAGAAGGTAGAATGTTAAAGGTCCAAAGGACCACAGTGACTCTTGAGCAATGAATCCAAACCTAAATAAAATCTCTGATATGTTGATAAAGAATCCAAAATATTGATTCTAAAGAAGTCTTTATGAAATAAGAACTTCAAGTAATATGGGATTATGTAAAGCTTGAGATCCAAAAGAAAGTTAAAAATTACCAAAAATAAATGAGAAACATAATATAGGGTATAAAAGAAGAGATAGATTTTACTAAGAAAAGTAGATACAACTTCTGAAAATAAAAAAATGTATTGAAGGGACTGCAAAGTACCTTTGAAAGCTTTAAGAATAGGCCAGACCAAGCAGAATAAACAATTTCAGAGCTAGAAGACAGGTCTTTCAGATAAACTCGGTAGGAAGAATACATAGAAAAATGAATTGAAAAACCTAACAGAGCCTTCAAGATATATGGGATTATGTATTGCATCCAAATTTATGAATCATGGATGTTCCAGAGGGAGAAGAAAAAGTAAAAGTGTGGGAAACTTGTTTGAGAGAATAACTCAGAAAAACTTCCCTGACTTACTACAGATCTAGACATCCAAATATAAAAAGCTCAGGTGATTCCTGAGAGATGCATTGCAAGAATAACCTGCACAAGACATACAGTCATCAGACTACTAAAGTCAACATAAATTTAAAAATCTTAAACATGGCAATAGAGAATTATCTAATTACCTGTTAAGAGAATCCCATCAGACTAACAGCAGACTTCTCATCAGGAATCTTACAAGCCAAAAGAAATTAGGGTCTTATTATCAGTCTCTTAAAGAAAAAAAAAATGACAACCAAGAATTTTGTATCCTGCTCAACTAAGACTCATAATTCAAGAAGAAAAACAGTACTTCCCAAATAAGCAAACACTAAGGGAATTTGTCACAAATAGACTGACTCTACAAGAAAGACTTGAAGGAGTTCTAACATATAGAAATAAAAGAGCAATACTTATCATTATGGAAACATACAAAGTATAAACCTTACAGATCTCATTTTAAAATTACCTAATTGAGACTGCAAAGCAAATTAAGAAATAATTCACAATATTACAGAAACAACCCTCAAAAATTAATACTGACCTTAAATATAAATAGACTGAACACTCCTCTTAAAAAATATAGTCTAGCAGAATGAATTTTTAAAAAGTCAACTATATGCTACATACAAGAAACCCACCTAACTCAAGTAACTTGTAAAGACCTTTTCAGACTCAAAGCAAAGGGGTGCAAGAAGATATTCTATGAAAATACAAACCAAATCTGAGCAGAAGTAGTTATACTTGGATTAGATAAAACAAATATCAAACCAAAAACCATAAATAATGACAAAGAAGGTTACTATAATAAAGGATCAGTTAAGAAGATATGACAATTTGAAACATATGCACCCAACACTGGAGCACCCTAATTCATAAAACAAACACTACTGGGCCTAAGGAAAACAAAATAGATAGCAATACAATATTAGTGGGGTCTTTTAATAACCCACTGACAACATTAGGCAGATAATGGCAGCCAAAAATCAACAAAGAAACTTTTACAATGGACATTAGACCCAATGGACCTGACAAACATTTACAGAACATTTTACCCTACCACCTCAGAATATAAATTCTTCTCATGCACACATGAAACATTTTCAAAAATTGACCATATACCATGCCTAAAGGCAATACTCAATGATTTTTTAAAATCAAAATAATATCAAGTTCCATTTCAGAATACAGTGGAATATACAGTGGAATAAAGATAGAAATTAGTTCCTAGAAGAATTCTCAACACTATAGAAATACATGAAGATTAAATAACCTGTTCCTGAACAATTATTTGGTCAATGATGAAAGCAAGGCAGAATTTCTTTAAAAAAAATTGAAATGACGCTGGGTGTAGTGGCTCACTTAAGGTCAGGAGTTTGAGACCAGCCTGGCTAAAATGGTGAAACCCCATCTCTACTACAAATGAAAAAAATTAGCTGGGTGTGGTGGCACATGTCTTTAATCCCAGCTGCTAAAGAGACTGAGGCAGGAGAATTGCTTGAACCCAAGAGGTAGAGGTCGCAGTGAGCCAAGATTACACCATTTCACTCCATCCTGAGTGACAGAGTGAGATTCTGTCTCAAAAAAACAAACAAAATTAAGAAATTGAAATAAATGAAAATAAAGAAACAACATACCAAAACCTCTGAGATACAACAAGTCAATGCCAACAGGGAAGTTTTTAGAATTAAATGCCTACAACAAAAAGATAGAAAGATATCAAATTAACAATCTAATGTCATGCCTCACAGAACTAGTAAAACAAGAATAAACTGCACCCCAAGCTAGCAGAATATAGTAAATATTAAAGAACAAATCTAACTGAAATTTGGGCAAAAAAAAATGCAAAGGATCTGTGAAATAAAAAGTTGTTATTTGAAAATATAAGTAAGATAGACAGACTACTAGTAGATTAACCAAAAAAAGAAAGCAGATTCAAATAAGTACAATCAGAAATATTAATGGTGTCATTAAAACTATTACCACATAAATATAAAATATCATCAGAGACTACTATGGCCATCTGTACATACACAAACCAGAAAACCTAGAGAAAACTGATAAATTCCTGGAAACATACAACTTCACAAGTTTGAACC
>NW_012109719.1:132078-132615 GCF_000951045.1 Mandrillus leucophaeus | reverse complement strand
AAGAAACTGAGCTTAAAATGGCAGCTATAACTCTCAAAAAAAAAAAAAAAAAAAAAAAAAGATAATTTAAAGACTTAATTGTAAGGCCTGAAACTATAAAAATCCTGGGGGAAAACCTAGGAAAAACTTTTATGGACAATGGTCTAGGCAAAGAATTTATGACTACATTCTTAAAAGGAAATGCAACAAAATAATATATCAATGGAACTTACTTAAACTACAAAATTTTTGTTCAGTAAAAAATAGTAATAATCAACAGAGTACACAGACAACCCACAGAATGGGAGAAAATATTTACAAACAATGCACCTGAAAAAGGGTTAATATCCAAAATCTACCAGGAACTCAAACAACTCAATGAAAAAAAAAAAGAAAAAAAACTCATTAAAGAGTGGGTAAAGGATATGAATAGACATTTTTCAAAAGAAGACATACAAATGGGCAATAAATATATAAAAATGCCCAACATCACTAATCATCAGAGAAATGAAAATTAAAACCATAATGAGATATCATCTTATACTCATCAGGATAGCT
>NW_012109719.1:112793-127463 GCF_000951045.1 Mandrillus leucophaeus | reverse complement strand
AAATCAAAATAATATCAAGTTCCATTTCAGAATACAGTGGAATATACAGTGGAATAAAGATAGAAATTAGTTCCTAGAAGAATTCTCAACACTATAGAAATACATGAAGATTAAATAACCTGTTCCTGAACAATTATTTGGTCAATGATGAAAGCAAGGCAGAATTTCTTTAAAAAAAATTGAAATGACGCTGGGTGTAGTGGCTCACTTAAGGTCAGGAGTTTGAGACCAGCCTGGCTAAAATGGTGAAACCCCATCTCTACTACAAATGAAAAAAGTTAGCTGGGTGTGGTGGCACATGTCTTTAATCCCAGCTGCTAAAGAGACTGAGGCAGGAGAATTGCTTGAACCCAAGAGGTAGAGGTCGCAGTGAGCCAAGATTACACCATTTCACTCCATCCTGAGTGACAGAGTGAGATTCTGTCTCAAAAAAACAAACAAAATTAAGAAATTGAAATAAATGAAAATAAAGAAACAACATACCAAAACCTCTGAGATACAACAAGTCAATGCCAACAGGGAAGTTTTTAGAATTAAATGCCTACAACAAAAAGATAGAAAGATATCAAATTAACAATCTAATGTCATGCCTCACAGAACTAGTAAAACAAGAATAAACTGCACCCCAAGCTAGCAGAATATAGTAAATATTAAAGAACAAATCTAACTGAAATTTGGGCAAAAAAAAATGCAAAGGATCTGTGAAATAAAAAGTTGTTATTTGAAAATATAAGTAAGATAGACAGACTACTAGTAGATTAACCAAAAAAAGAAAGCAGATTCAAATAAGTACAATCAGAAATATTAATGGTGTCATTAAAACTATTACCACATAAATATAAAATATCATCAGAGACTACTATGGCCATCTGTACATACACAAACCAGAAAACCTAGAGAAAACTGATAAATTCCTGGAAACATACAACTTCACAAGTTTGAACCAGGAAGAAACAGAAATCCTTAACAGACCAATAATGAGTAATTAAATTGAATTAGTAATAATAATAAAAAATCTCCTTACAACAACAACAAAAAGTGCAGGACCAGAGAAAATTATTGCCAGATTCTGCAAGACCAAAAAGGAAGAAATAATATCAATTCTACTAAAACTATTTCAAAAAATCAAGGGGGAAGGAATCCTCTTCAACTAATCCTATGAAGTCAGCATCATGCTGATACCAAAGGCAGGCAAGTACATGAAAAATAAAAGAGAAAACTACACATCAATATCCCTGATGAACATAGATCCAAATACCCTCAAAAAACAAAACAAAAAAAACCAAAAAAACTCTGGAAAATAAAATTCAGCAGCACATCAAAGTGTTCATCATAATGAAAAGTGGACTTTTTCCTGAAATGCAAGGATGGTTCAATATATGTGAATCAAAAAATGTGACTTACAAAATTAACAGAAATTTCTTTTTTCAAAAAACATATGATAAAATCAATTGATGCAGGAAAAAAAATTTGATAAAATCCAGCATCCCCTTATGATAAAAACACTTACCAAACTAGGCATAGAAGAAAAATACTTTAAAATAATAAAAATCATATATATGAAAAACCACAGTCAATAACATACCAAATGGGGGAAAATTGTAAGCATTACTTCTAAGAATGGACTCAAGATGAGGATGCCCATTTTCACCACTCCTATTCAACACAGTATTGGAAGTCCTATCAGGAGCAATAAGGCAAGACAAAGGAATAAAAGGTCTCCAAATGGGAAAAGAAGAATTTGAATTATTCCTGTTCACTTATGATATAATCTTACACCTAGAAAACCCTAAAACTCCTCTGAAAGTCTCTTAGACTTGATAAACTACTTCAGTAAAGTTTCAGGGTACAAAACCAATGTACAAAAATCAGTAGCATTTCCATACACCAGTAATGATCAAGCTCAAAACCAAATCAACAACTGAATCCCATTTACAATAGATACAAAAAATGGGAAAACATTTAAAATAATAGGTGAAAAAAGTCTTTATGGGGAGAACTACAAAACACTGATGAAAAAAGTTATATATGGCATTAAAAAATAGAAAAACATCTCAAGTTCATGAATTGGAATAATAAATATTGTGTAAAATGACTATCCAGCCCAAAGCAATCTACAGATTCAACACAATTATATTAAATTACCTATGTAAATCCTAAAATTCATATGGAATCAAAAGAGTCTGACTAGCAAATTCATCCTAAGCAAAAAAATAAAGCTGAAGTTGTCACATTACCTGATTTCAAATTATACTACAAGTCTATAAGCCAAAATAAAATGGTATTGGTATAAAAATACCAATGGAACAGAATAGAGGAGCCAGAAATAAAGTCACATATCTACAACATACTGATTTTTGACAAAGTAACAAATATATATACAGTGAGGAAATGGTGCTGGGAAAATTGGAGAACCATATATACAGACATAAAATTGAACCCATATCTCTCATCATATATAAAAATTAACTCAAAATGGATTAAAAATCCCAGCACTTTGGGAGGCTGAGGCAGGTGGATTGCGAGGTCAGGAGATCGAGACCATCCTGGATAACATGGTGAAGCCCCGTCTCCACTAAAAATGGAAAAAATTAGCCAGGCATGATGGCAGGTACTTGTAGTCCCAGCTACTTGGGAGGCTGAGGCAGGAGAATGGTGTGAACCCAGGAGGCAGAGTTGCAGTGAGCCGAGATCGCATCACTGCACTCCAGCCTGGGCAACAGAGCAGACTCCATCTCAAAAAAAAAAAAAAAAAAAAAGATAATTTAAAGACTTAATTGTAAGGCCTGAAACTATAAAAATCCTGGGGGAAAACCTAGGAAAAACTTTTATGGACAATGGTCTAGGCAAAGAATTTATGACTACATTCTTAAAAGGAAATGCAACAAAATAATATATCAATGGAACTTACTTAAACTACAAAATTTTTGTTCAGTAAAAAATAGTAATAATCAACAGAGTACACAGACAACCCACAGAATGGGAGAAAATATTTACAAACAATGCACCTGAAAAAGGGTTAATATCCAAAATCTACCAGGAACTCAAACAACTCAATGAAAAAAAAAAAGAAAAAAAACTCATTAAAGAGTGGGTAAAGGATATGAATAGACATTTTTCAAAAGAAGACATACAAATGGGCAATAAATATATAAAAATGCCCAACATCACTAATCATCAGAGAAATGAAAATTAAAACCATAATGAGATATCATCTTATACTCATCAGGATAGCTATTAATACAAAGTCGAAAGTCAAGAGATGTTGGTGAAGATGAGAAGAAAAGTGAATGCTTATACACTGTTGGTGGGAATGTTAATTAGTATAACCTCTATGGAAAACAGTACAGAGATTTCCTGATTACCTAAAAATTGAACTATCATTTAATCCAGCAATCCCACCACAGGGTGTCTAGCTAAAGACAAAGAAATCATTTTATTAAAAAGACACCTCCTGACTTGTATGCTTATCACAGCACTAGTGACAAAGCAAAGTCATGGACTCACTAATCACTAAATTTCCATTCACTGATAATTAGATTAAAACATTGGTATATATGTATATACTATGGGATACTAGTCAGCAATAAAAAAATGAAGTCATGTCTTTTTATAGCAACGTGGATAGAAATGGATGCCATTATCCTGAGTGAAATAAATCAGAAACAGAAAGTAAAAAATGCATGTACTTTCTTTGATGTGGGAGCTAAACAATGGGCACACAAGGATGTACAGAGTGGAATAACAGACATTGGAGACTCTAAAGTGTGGGAGGTTGGAAGGGAGTGGGAGGGAAGAAATACTACCTACTGAATATAAAGTACACTATTCAGGTGATGGGAACATTAAACCCCAGACTTTACCACTGCCTCATATAATCCATGTTTCACAACTGTACTTGTATCTCTAAATCCATAAAAATGAAAAAATTTAAAACAACCAAAACCACCTTTTTGTTTCACCTCCCATCTTCATGCACTAGTTTTGTTTAGGTTAACAGTGATGAGCATATAATGAAATCCAATGGTCACTTTCTAGTCCCTAACTCCTATGAACTCTCAGCAGGCCTTGACATAGTTTCTTTATTCATTACTTTTTTATATATTCTTTACTGTGCTTCAAGGACATGATCCTTTCCCAGTTTTCCTCATAACTTATGGGACCTCCTCAGTTTCCTTCAGTGTCTTCTCCTTCTGTTATTAATCTCTAAAGTTAGAGGGCCTGTTGCTGTTCCTAGGATGCAGTTTCTATCTGTACCCAGGCCCTAGAACATCTCACTATGCCACTGGATTTAAATAGCATCTGTTTATGTTGCAAACTCTAAGATTTGTGTCTATGGCTTTAATGATTTTCCTAAATGGTAGATTCTACATATTCATTGTTGGTAGATACCTAACAGGCAGCTCAGTTTTACAGGGATATAAGAAATCTTGCTTTTACACTTCCTCCAAACTACCCTTCCTTTGTATTTCCCCTTTTGTTCAATAGTGTCACCATCTTTCCAGAGCTCAAGCCAGAACCTTGGGATCGTCCTTAAATTATCTTTCTCACATGCCACATTCAATCAACAAGCAAATCATATTGGCTTTGCCTTAGAAAATGAAACAAAACAAAGAATGAACACAAATATCTTCCCACTTCCTTTATCATAACCATGCTCAATAATACCTCATCGTGAAGAATGATCATAGCCTTCTGTTTTCCCTGATTTCATTGTTGTCTTCCAAAAACACATGCCATGCACAGTCAGAGTGATATTCTCATTAGGTAAGCCATAAGCATTAGGTAACACTAATGCTTAAACCCTCTGGGGCTGCTGAACACACTTAGAATAAGCTCCCAAGCCTTTCCTCTGAACAATATAATCTGGACCACGCTAGCTCTGTCATTGTACTTCATACCTCTCTCTTCCTCACACACTCTTTTCTAACTTTGTATGTATCAAGTATGCTCCACACAAGGGCCTTTGTCTTTGCTCTACTTTGCCTAGTTTGTTCCTTTCCTGTCCTCATTTAGCATGGCTTGTAGCTTCTCTCTTCATGTCTTCATTTAGGTCTCTTGTCATATAACTTTCAATGCACAATATCTGAACTAGTGTCTCTTACCTATCCCCACTTTTTCTATCTTCTGACTCTGATTTATTTTTCTTTCTAGTGCTTCACATTTACCCTGGTTTACATATTTACTTGCTTATTTGTTTATTAGTTCTTCTGTATACATTCACTCTCCATTCCCTATCCCCACTGGATGCTAATGAAGTTTTATCATTTTCATTCACATTTGGATCTTCAGTGCATAGATCTGTGGCTGACACACATAATGAATATGTACTGGATGAGTAAATGTTTACACTCCAGCTCAGTCTAGTTTTAGCAATAGCATTACGATGTAAGCATTAGAAAATCATTAATAAAATGAAGTTTATATTTTCATTCTCTAGTCAGCTTTAGAAAACTTTTCTTAAAAAAAAAATACAAAGGAAATCAAAGGCTGGTGAGAAATTATTAAATGCTTTGATAAGTGGTAATGTTGATTTAATCACTTTTTAATCGGATAAAGCATAACTATATTCAAGAATGGAACAATGTTTTTAAAACTCTTCTTTTCTCATGAAAAGGTTTCAATTAAGAAGCTAAAACATGCTGAGATGTAAACTAGTATGAAATTTTGAGGTGAATTTTTATAAGTTAATGAATTGGTAATTTGGAAATATAGAAGGCTTCTTCTGAATAGACATTTTATATTAAGATGAAGCTATACTTATGGAATATTTAGGGTACGGATTTTAATAAAATTTGCAGGCAGGGTGAAAATATAACAACTGCAAACTTACTTAGTTTACAGGTTTATATTCATGTTAACAAAAGTTAAAACACATTGTTGGTTGCTTTTTTTGGGGGGGACGGAGTCTGGCTCTGTGGCCCAGGCTGGAGTGTAGTGGCGCTATCTCAGCTCACTGCAAGCTCCGCCTCCCGGGTTCTCGCCATTCTCCTGCCTCAGCCTCTCGAGTAGCTGGGACTACAGGCGCCCACCATCACGCCCGGCTAATTTTTTTTTTTTTTTTTTTAGTAGAGACGGGGTTTCACTGTGTTAGCCAGGATGGTCTCGATCTCCTGACCTCGTGATCCACCTGCCTCGGCCTCCCAAAGTACTGGGATTACAGGCGTGAGTCACCGTGCCCGGCCTACCTTTTTTTTTTTTTTCTACCATGTCGTGCTGTTGACTGGCCGTGAACTTATGATCAACTAGTAGGTTTTAAAAGTACAGTTAAATGTTACCCCAGGTCACTCTACTTATCACGTATATTTTTAAGATCTACATGCATGTCTTTACATGTTTCAAGTTTTAGGTGATTGAGTGCTTATCCTGGCCAGTAGGGCACACATTATCTGCTTCCCAGCTAATTCTCCAAACATCATCTGCCATACCCTCTCACTCAGTGTGTTCCTGTAAACTGGCTTCTTTTCATTCCTCAAAAATTCTAGCTCTTTCCTGTCTTAAGGAAACAAGACCTAGACCCTCTCCCTGAAAGCCCTTCATTTGGCTTTTTCTTTACCTCCTTAGATATAATGTCACTTCTTTTGAGATGTACTCTGTGAATCTTTCCCGTCACATCCCCTTACTTTAATCCTAAATTTAATGTCTTTTTATTCCTTTAATTGGAAGTCTTTTCCCTGATTAAGACAAAGAGCAATGTGTAATTATGTGTTTATTTTTATACTTATTTGTCTCACATCAGTCTTGTCATTTTCTAAGTTGTGAGACAACAGTTACCTTATTGGTTTTACTTACTAAGAAATATTCTTCATCATATCCTGTCTAAAAAACTGTCTAATAAGTGAAAAAAGGAATTAATTATTTACACATATTTTTCTTATGTCTACAAGGGTATTGTGAGATACCAGGTCAACAGCCATGCTGTGGGTGAACTGAAAGCATTAGAATTTCATTACAAATTGAAGTTTATATTTATACCTGGTTGCTAAATGTTTTCTTCAATGAAATCAACAGATGATTTACTCTAACTGGCTCATTAGGATGCAACGCAACTCAAAATTAAAAGTTCTTTTACCATCACACAAAGATTCTTCTACTATCGAGACAATCGTCAATCAGTGTGTGCCTTAAGATTTTTATTAAGAGAAGAAAGTATGGAGCCTAGATTTGACAATGGAAGTATTGGAAACAAAAATTATTAATGATGGCATTGAAAGATCAAAATAATTCTAAGAAAATGCATTCTCAAAGAATTGAAAATTGACAAAATATGAATTTGAGCGCAAAATACGTAAAAATATGCCTATCATTAAGTATGTTTTAGTCTAATATACGTGACAATGTTTCAAAGCGTCATACTTACTTCACAATCAGCAAGATACATACGGTACCTCCTGTTGCAGAGAACAAAGAGTTTATGACTTGAATTGCAACATAGATGTAAAATTTCCTTGTACACGCATCATCTCTTGGGCATTCACCCAAGTGGGCTGAGTAATTTCTGTTCCGGAGACCAGTTACTTCTACACAGCTACAGTTATAAAACACCTAAAAATAGTTTTTGAAATATTACCAAATACATTTGCCAAATACAACAGGGCTATGAATACAGTCCATTATATTTAAGGAAGTCTCAAACTAAAATATTTACAGTTTAAAAAATGTTATAAAAATATAGTTGCTTAATACTGAAAGGCAAAATAGCTTCCTGAATTTAGGAAGTTAAAATTAGTGTATGAAATTCTGTATATAATTTTTTCATTAATATACAGTGTTTAAAATATTTCTCTTCCACCCGTATTTACTTTCTAAAATATACATTCTTACTCTCTTTGACAGGTTCTAAGTATTAGTGACTTACTCCGGGAAAGAACTACCAAAGAATCCAGAAAATATAGCAGTTTGAAAAGGGACAAAGTCTAGCCACTCATGAAAATGGGACAGAGTGCGGGGGAAATAGAGCCAGGCACGGGTGCCAGAATTCTACTTAAGAAGACAAAAGCAACATTCAAGACCATAATGACAGGTAATGAAACATATTATATTATTACTAGAAAGATTTAACACAAAAGAATGTCCTGGCTAATGGTTAGAGTATAGAAGAGGAATATTAGGAACAGGCGATTTTAGAGATTTCATCAGGTAGGCAGTGTATGTTGTTAGGTGGCTTTAATAAATTCTGCTCTGATTCTACACTAAAGATTGAAGTTCATCTTGAACCTACTACTGCTAAAGACTATTTACTGAAGGAGAACTTGTAAAAGAATTGACCGGGTGTGGTCACTCACACCCGTAATCCCAGCACTTTGGGAGGCTGAGGCAGGCGGATCATGAGGTCAAGAGTTAAGAGACCAGTCTGGTCAACATGGTGAAACCCCGTCTCTACTAAAGATACAAAAAAATTAGCCAGGTGTGGTGGTGCACACCTGTAATCCCAGCTACTTGGGAGGCTGAGGCAGGAGAATCACTTAAACCCAGGAGGTGGAGGTTGCAGTGAGCCGAGACTGTGCCATTGCACTCCAGCCTGGATGACAAGGTGAGACTCCATTTAAAAAAAAAGGAAAGAAAAAGAAAAAGAAAAAAAGAATTTAAATCCATACTTGTATGGTTCAAGAAAAAATCCTTTTACCTTTTTTTTTTTTTTCAATAGGAATAATATGGAGGAATCTTTTATGGAGCAAGCACATTGGCCAATGAAACCAAACTTTGATACAGAGAGCATTATTTTAACAATTTTACTGAGGATTTAGTAAAGGAACTTTGCAGTAGCCCCCCCCCACAGTATAAACATTGCCACTATTAAGATGATGTCTCCACGTAGACAGAGCTCTCTTTAGGATACTAACATCATGTATCTTTCAGGTCTTCACTACTGGACAACGTGCGACCAGGGATTAAATGGGGCACCCTTACTGAAAGGTACTATAACTGATGAATATGAGATGTGAGCTTTTAAGTATAGTCTTTGGGCCACATATGTGCAAGTTTATTAAAGTTGTAGCCTATCTTTAAGGAAACTACGATGCTTTATTCTTCAAATTTCTCCATGCCATTTAATTGGTAGGACATTGGGCAAGGGAAAGGTAGAAAATGTTTAGAATTGAAGCATGGAAGAGTGTGGTAGAGAGTCATAATCACAGCTGACCATATTGCTAATGTTGGTAATAGGGAAAGGGCCTGAAAAACAGTTATGCAACTTTGTGAGATGTTGAATTGATTGTAGGTATGGGGAACAGCATACCTAATTTCCAATCATTGGGAGTTACCCAGGATATTGGGAAAAATCCATGTGTCACATGGGGGAAAAAAAGCGCCTTTGAGTTAAGAAAGAAATGGAATTTCCAATGGATATGTTGGCAATCAGTGAGCAGGATACTAAATTATACTGAGTAAAAGAAGTGCCAGCTTTGGGAACATCAAAATAGGAAATCAAGAATAGGGAATTCGAGTAAACATGAAGCCTTGATTAATTTCTTAGAAAGTCCAAGGCCACAGTGAGTCCCTAGCTAAACTTATCAGGATTTGTATATATTAAAATGCAAATAGATCGTTGTCCTCATAAAGCGAGTAATGCTAACAACTGGCTAATTCTGAACTTTCCCCTAACTTCCAAAGGGTAAAGTGATTCCAAATTAATAAAAATCATGTGCTTTAGTCAAATGAGAGACTTCTTAGATACCCTAAATGCATTCAAATTCTAACAGGTCATATTCTTAAAATCCCAAGAAAAAAAGTGGGTAATCTCTAATTAGAAATCAAGTAACAGAGAAGTCTGATTGTGTCCTAAGCAGAGTTTTATATGAAGCTTTGTTTATAATTCACAGCTATCATGAGGACAGATAACACTGGAATCTTTTTCTTTTATCTTTTTATTGGAGACCTTAGTTACAGGAAGATTTGATAAGTAATTATTAACTCTGTGATTTTAATTAAGGAGAGGAGAAAAAGCAAAAACTAATACTCACTGTAGGCTTCTTAATACCACTTAAGGATTTGCATCCTGCTAGACAAGGTGACAGGTAAGTTATTCCATTGTTCCCACAGATTGGTTCCCATTGACTTTCATCACAATTGCAGTCTGAGTTGCAATAAGAAAGTGGTACATCTATATGAGATGCCACTGAATTATTTCTGAAAATATATGATAGAAATATATGAAAAAAAGAGAAAGAGGAAGTAGAGAAGGAGGAGAAGAGAGAGACAAGGGGATAAGGAGAGGGGAAATAGAGGAGGAGGAAGAGAAGGGGAAAAGAAGAGAAATAAGAGAAGGGGTTTTCCTTTAATTAGAGAAATCTGATTTGCTGACGTCAAAATGGCAATTTTTGTAATGCTTATTGACTTTTAACTCTCCTTCTTTACCAAGACATGACTTATGACCTAGAAAAAGTAAAACTTAAAAAAGAAATAAAAGAGGTTAGATAAGACTTAGACAAGAGGTCTTTATCATTCTATCAAAGAAACTTTACATTAGATAAGTAACTTCATTTTTCTGAGATTCACTTTCTCTTCGGGGAGGTAATGGCATTAGATTGACGTTCATCTCAGCTCACTTTAAAATTCTCTGAATCTACGCATGTTAGTTAACATTGTTGAATTTTGCAATCTGTATTTTAACTACATAAAAAGAGAATTCGATGTGGTTAAAGCTGAACCTCTGAGGAATAAAAAATAATAGAATCAGTTGAAAAAGGATTAAAAAAAGTGTATATTTTTTGAATAAAACTATAATATTGTTTATACTGATTTACTTTATAATATAGTTATAAATTACAAGATATTTTATATTTTGACTAAAATTATAAAATATGTTATTTGTATAATGTTTAAGCTTAAAGATTTCAAGTTATTTGTTTTGTAAAGATATGATAATTATTGAGGATTTATGAAATATCTTCAAATGAGTATATAATTTAAATTAAGAAAAATAAGTAGATTGTTAATTTAGAAAATACATTATGAATAATTTGATTTAATGACATCTGATACCTCTAATATCTCAAATTTGTGTCTTAATCTTAACATTGCTAGCCATATAATGTGTATATTTCTCTAAATCTTACTTTTACATCTATAAAACTGGGGTAAAAGTGTCCACCACTCATTTTAATTACCCATAAATTATAGGTATTATTATTTCAATCTATGTAGTTTTTCCTTAAGGAATAAAACAAATTTTTATCATCTTAAGAAATGGACATTTTAAGAATTTGAAAATTGAAATTTCTCTCAATTAAAATAAAGTTTAATTACAATTGTTTTCTACCCTATTTTATTTGCACATAATCTTTTAATTCAATGGTTAACATATTACACAATTCATATAGCAATATATACAAACCCATCATAGGTCAAGGTTAGGCCGGCAACTGATTTGCTTTCACAGATTAGAGGGAAATAAATAAGTTGAAACAAGAAGGATATTATCGAAGTGAGAAGTGAAAATTTGGCAATTCCAACTAAAGACAATTTGAATTTTTTAATGATATATCCTCCTAAAAACATTCCAGTTGCAATCGTAGGAATGGTTATGACTCCTAGAAATAAAAGAAGAGAAAAAAGCTATAATTATATGAATATGGTTTTTCTGATATGTCTTTATTTATAGAATACAGTGTATATCAACCAAATTCACCCTTTCTTATTTCTTTAAGAGAAGGGTGGCGAACCCGGAAGGCTGAGTTTGCAGTGAGCTGCGATCCGGCCATTGCACTCCAGCCCGGGCGACAGAGCGAGACTCCATCTCCAAAAAAATAAAAAAGAGAAGGGTGGCACACTAGGGTGGAGGTAAGGGACAAGTATACCATATGAGAGACAAAAATAATTTATTTTGGCTAATTATGAGGGGTTGGCTTCCTCACGAGCAAAAGGTAGTGGCTAAGAATATTTATGTGTCTAAAACGGTTATTTCTATGAGGAGCTTTCTTTTTTTTTTTTTTTTTGGGCAATCAACAACAACAAACAAAATCTTTCTTCCTCTGAGATTTCTATCCTACCACCTAAAATCCTTTACATCTCTCAAAACAGAGTTTCAATTCTCAATAACTCACTCCAATTTTGCCCAAGGCTTTAGAATTAAATTCTTGAACTAATCTCTTTATTATTCATAAAACACATATATACCCTGATATGATAAAAAATGTCTACATACAGGATTAAAAATGATTGATCCCTCTTACAACTTTTCCATTTCACGGTCCTGTAAGTGTTATTACAGGTGAAGATTCCTCTAACAAAAAATTCAAGCCAGGTTATTGCGAGTCAAAACTTAATCTTTCAGTTTAAACCTGTCAGTTCAACAGGGAGATCATCCAGAAGCCTGTTCCAATGCTTCAGTATATAGATTTTCTAATTAGTACTTTCCTATGTACATATGACCTAGATACCTACCATTTGATACATTGTTTAACTCATCAAATATTTATCAAATTTCTACAAGATTTCTACAATACTAGAGTTGTGAGAAAAGTGATATAAGACAAACTTTCCTTAAGGAGAAGGTCTCAATATGACTTTGAAAATAGGTATTGTAGCAAAAAAAAAAAAAAAAAAACCTCTCTAAAATATGATATTTGTTTTGAATCATGCATATTTTGTAATATATTTAAATTCATTCTCCTTCTGAAAACATTAATATGATGTGTTTTGTAAGTAGCTGAGGCCTTATTTCAGTCCATGAATTATAGGATTATAAGGGTTATATTATAAAAGGGTTTGTCTTAGGATCTCAGTACTATAAGATCCAATTATGCAGATACCACATCTAAATGTTTTATTCACAAGCAATTTTTTTCTTTAGAATTTCACCTATAGAATTAAATTCACCTAACATGAGATGCAACCTCAAATGCAGAACAACGACAATATCACAAGATGGAGAAATTTTGTAAAGTTTGAGAGATAATAAGTATATTTAGTAAAATATAAAATCACCTTCATAATAAAATGTGACTTGGAACACAAGTACTCAGGAGTGTTTCATTTATCAAGCAAACAGGTAAAAAATATGTCTTACCCAGCAAAAAGTTAGCCTGAGATGCAGACTGACCATACTGTTGCTCCATATATTTAAAGATGTAAGTAAAAGAACCAATAAAGCTGCTTATTTGTAACAATGTCAAAAGCACGAACATAACATACAGGGGATTGGTAAGGAGGCTTTTCAAAGACTGGAAAAAACCTATAGAGTTATAAAAATAAGATATTTCAATAATAAAATGTATACTAATATCTGAATTTTGTAAATATAAGTTATATAAGACTTAAAGTTACAAAGGACATAACACAGAGACAGTACCCTGCAATCCTACTGTCAAGTTTTTAATATATTCCTTCAGTATTTTCCATATGTATATTATTATTTATTTCTTTCCTTCATTTTAACCTCAAATAGGATGATACATAAATGGTATTTTTTATCTTGCTTTGTTCACATAATATTTAGTTATCTTTGGCACTTTACCATACTATTAGATATAGACTAATTCACCTATTCATTTATTCAACAAATGTTTGGTTTTCAATTGGGTACCAGGCAATATGCTTAGTGTCCAAGAAACAAAAAAAAAGTGAATCAGAAATGTGATGTTCACCAGGTGCAGTGGCTCACGCCTGTAATCCGAGTACTTTGGGAGGCTGAGGCGTGCAGATCGCCTGAGCCCAGGGGTTACAGACCAGACTGGGCAACATGATGAAATCCCCTCTCTACAGAAAATACACAAATTAACTGAGCATGGTGGGGCATGCATGTAGTCCCAGTTACTTGGGGGGCTGAGGTGGGAGGATCGTGTGAGACAGGGAGGTTGAGGCTGCAGTGAGCCATATTCATATCACTACACTCCATCCTGAGAGACAGGGACAGACCCTGTCACAAAAAAAAAGGAAGGAAGGAAGGAAGGAAGGAAGGAAGGAAGGAAGGCTGTCTCTTATACACATCTAGATGTGTATAAGAGACAGCACATATATACCCTGATATGATAAAAAATGTCTACATACAGGATTAAAAATGATTGATCCCTCTTACAACTTTTCCATTTCACGGTCCTGTAAGTGTTATTACAGGTGAAGATTCCTCTAACAAAAAATTCAAGCCAGGTTATTGCGAGTCAAAACTTAATCTTTCAGTTTAAACCTGTCAGTTCAACAGGGAGATCATCCAGAAGCCTGTTCCAATGCTTCAGTATATAGATTTTCTAATTAGTACTTTCCTATGTACATATGACCTAGATACCTACCATTTGATACATTGTTTAACTCATCAAATATTTATCAAATTTCTACAAGATTTCTACAATACTAGAGTTGTGAGAAAAGTGATATAAGACAAACTTTCCTTAAGGAGAAGGTCTCAATATGACTTTGAAAATAGGTATTGTAGCAAAAAAAAAAAAAAAAAAAAACCTCTCTAAAATATGATATTTGTTTTGAATCATGCATATTTTGTAATATATTTAAATTCATTCTCCTTCTGAAAACATTAATATGATGTGTTTTGTAAGTAGCTGAGGCCTTATTTCAGTCCATGAATTATAGGATTATAAGGGTTATATTATAAAAGGGTTTGTCTTAGGATCTCAGTACTATAAGATCCAATTATGCAGATACCACATCTAAATGTTTTATTCACAAGCAATTTTTTTCTTTAGAATTTCACCTATAGAATTAAATTCACCTAAC
>NW_012109719.1:110056-110666 GCF_000951045.1 Mandrillus leucophaeus | reverse complement strand
GGAAGGAGGGGGGAGGGAGGGAGGAAGAGAAATGTGATGTCCCTTATTTATTAGCATTTAACATAATTATTTTAAAACTGTAATTGTTAAATATAAATTTAAATTAAAGATAGTATAATCTAAGACACAGAAATAAGAGCACTAACATAAAAAAATTTTACAGAAAACATTAGTATGAGGGCTCAGACCTCTTTTTTTCCTGGTATATAGCTTGTGTACCATCAAATACTGCCTCAGTATATCTGGCAGTATTATAAATTCCTTATAGTAAGATGCAAGAAGGTGAGGCAAGGGATAACGATGTTGGTCTCAAGTGACATTATGACAGTAATAGTACAACAACCTATGCCTACAAGTAGGTGCAGTACCAAACTTCTAACTTCTGTCCATGGCAGAAATTATGTGATCTGGGTCTGTGATTGCCAACTCAATCAGCTATAATATGAGATAAAAGTGGAAGGAACTATTTAGAACAACAGGAAGTTTCAGAGTACAGCAAGAAAGTCCGAGATATGGTTACTGAGAGATGGATGATATGGGCTTTGAAAGATCTTGCTCTCCATAGACCTTTAAAGATTTTCATTAGATATGGACAGTACTTTCAAACGGT
>NW_012109719.1:108077-110006 GCF_000951045.1 Mandrillus leucophaeus | reverse complement strand
AGAAATGTGATGTCCTTTATTTATTAGCATTTAACATAATTATATTAAAACTATAATTGTTAAAAATAAATTTAAATTAAAGATAGTATAATCTAAGACACAGAAATAACAGCACTAACATTAAAAAATTTTACAGAAAACATTAGTATGAGGGCTCAGACCTCTTTTTCCCTGGTATATAGCTTGTGTACCATCAAATACTGCCTCAGTATATCTGGCAGTATTATAAATTCCTTATAGTAAGAAGCAAGAAGGTGAGCAGGGGATAACGATGTTGATCCCAAGTGGCATTATGACAGTAATAGTACTACAACCTATGCCTACAAGTAGGTGCGGTAACAAACTTCTAACTTCTGTCCATGGCAGAAATTATGTGATCTGGGTCTGTGATTGCCAACTCAATCAGCCATAATATGAGATAAAAGTGGAAGGAACTATTTAGAACAACAGGAAGTTTCAGAGTACAGCAAGAAAGTCCGAGATATTGTTACTGAGAGATGGATGATATGGGCTTTGAAAGATCTTGCTCTCCATAGACCTTTAAAGATTTTCATTAGATATGGACAGTACTTTCAAACGGTAACAAATAAATACTTTGTTTCCTCTGATTATAATAATAAGGAAAGACAGGGAAATGGCACAGAACAGAAAAGAGTTAAGAAAATGTATAGCAGGAATAAAAAATATTTACAGTTGTTAAAACAAAGCGCCAAACTTCCCTCCTTAAGACTCCCCAGTGAGGAAGAATCACCACTGATTTGTGAGGCATTCTAAGAGAGTCGTGACCTTTGCTCAAAATAAATGGAACATGTGGATTAACCAAATTGTTAAAGTTTTGAGGTAAACAGGAACTCGGATGTCACATAAACTGAACTTCCATACAATCATAACTCACTATATGTTGATCCATTAAAAAATGGATCAATAAACAACTCAAGTGACATTACGCTACCTCAGAGGAATTTGCTCAACTTTTGAAGAATTCTCATTGTTTACATGTTGTCTTTGTAACGAACTGAAATTTTCTTTGCCTTCTGATCAATTAGTCTTAGTTCTACTCAAGAATGTATAGAATAAATCTAATTTGTTTTTCTGACTATAGGTACTTAGTATTTTAACCATTCCTAATGGGCACCTAATTAAAATTCGCTTTACTATTCACGTCACTACCCTTAAAGAAAAAAAAGCTCATAATATAGACAATGTTTACAGTTGCCCCTTTATTTGCACCTTATTATCTTCTTTATTCTTTTTGGGCTCACAGTCAACCCTGGTCCTTATTGGTTTAGAAAATCCATTAATTGGCCGGGTGCGGTGGCTCATGCCTATAAACCCAGCACTTTGGGAGGCCAAGGTGGGTGGATTGCCTCAGCTCAGGAGTTCTAGACCAGCCTGGGCAACATGGTGAAACCCCGACTTTACTAAAATACAAAAAAATTAGCTGGAAATGGCGGCGTGCACCTGTAGTCTCAGCTACTCTATAGGCTGAGGCAGGAGAATTGCTTGAACCTAGGGGGCAGAGGTTGCGGTGAGCCCAAGATCACGCCACTGCACTCCAGCCTGGATGACAGAGTGAGACTCCGTCTCAAAAAAAAAAAAGAAAAAAAAAATCATTAATTGTTATGGATTGGATTAGATAAAGTAGAAACATAGCATAGACAAAATAAAAAATCCTTGATATGCTATTTTTAGTATGCATGTTAAACTATAAAAACTCATTAATGATGTGCTGGTAAACATTTAACAACAGATTCATTGGGAAATAAACCCGTTTTGTAATATTTTTCCATTTCCATGGTAACACATGATGGTAAATTCTCCTACCACGGACAATTTAAAGCTACCTACGCAGCTGAAATTGAGGAATCCACTCTAATGAGTGAATATACAAGGCTCCAGCATCCCATTGCTCTTGGGTTAGTGTGGTGG
>NW_012109719.1:105371-107722 GCF_000951045.1 Mandrillus leucophaeus | reverse complement strand
TCTAATTACCTAGACAGACTCCTCTCCTGACTTCCTTCTCCTTATTTCATCTCTACACCTGAGAATAGTTAAATATAACCTACTATAGTACTTAAGATACTTTATTACAATGATCTATATACTTCTCATTATCATCTACTAAGTTCTCAAAAAATAAAGGCAACGTTCTATTACCAGGGAATAGTATGATGGCTGGTATCATTTGTTAAATAAATAAATGAATGAAATATTATAATCCTTTTAACCCTCACAGTTTATACTATATTATATTAAAATGAATATGTACTCTTTGCCTTATAAGGAACAGATGTTAATAGCTTCGATTGGTTTCTGTCTTCTAAACAGCAGAAACCTAATCCTCTTCCCCTTTTTATGTGCTCAAGACATACTTGTTAATTTTAATAGGAGTTTTAGAAAAAATAATTCAGCTAAATTTAGTGGAGAAGAAAGCTAACTGTAGATGATTTGAGTATGCTTTATTTATTTATTTATTTATTTTTTACTCACTTCTCCCTTTCATTGAGATTAACAATTCTAAGTTGACAATTAATGTTAAATACTTACCAGTCACATTTTTTGTAACTTTTTTTCCTCGGTTGGTCAAATTAGCTGTTTGACTTCTTTCATCATTTGTTTTCAGCACATGCAAAGAGAGTGAAACTTTTCTTTCTTTTTGTGGTTTATTTGGATTTTGGGGCAAGAAAAAAAATGGTATGGAAGAAGTAATGGAAAACAGTCCAGACACAAGGAAACCAAGCCACCAAGCTCCAACCCAACGAGAGTCCTTAGGAGTTATCCTGATAGTGCCTAGGAGAAACAGTTAGAAGAAGCCAGTCAAAAATCATTTTGAAATACAGTAGGTTCTGGGAAATAATGATAATGATTGCAGTCCTCCATAGATGAAGGAAGTAAACTATATGTTTACTTTCAATTCTAAAACACTATTTTCTTCTTTTCATGTTTTGTTATCTCTGAGACTAGGTTGATGACATCTTGCAATTGCTGTTGTCCAGGAATCAGTCATGACACTGTTCACATTGCCTGAGCTTGTGTGCACATGGTGGCTTTTCAGATTTCATGACTGGACAGCTGTCACCATTGGACATTTAACTCTTCAGACCATTTAATAACTATTCATGGAAGAAATATGAATCCTCATTGTTGTCTGACAATGCTGGAATCATCTGATGAGGTCAAGAAAGCATCAGCAATAAAATTTAAGCAGCTGGCAAAAAATACTTAGAGACAATAAACACCACCACCACACCACTATCCACACCACCCTAACCACCCAGGAACCTGATTTGCAGCTCTCCAGATAGCACAGAGGATGAGAAACTATGCAAAATGAAAATCTGAGTTTAAGAGTAACCCAGAAATATTGGACTCTAAATGTTAGAGATCATTTAACTGTTTTATTTCAACTATATTTCCCTTAAAGTATGTATACGAGTAATGTGTAAATGCTATATCTCAAGTGTAAATGAGTTATTTTAGTAGGTAGAAAATATACAGTTTAAGTAATAGGAAGGCATCCATGAAATATCAGCAAGATACCAGAATAGGAAGCACTAGATACCCTTTTCTCCATGAACATACTGATTCAACAGTAATATTCAGATCAATTTCATTTGTGAGAAATACAGAAACTAATTGAGAGACTCCTATACATCAGCAAAGTACAAAACCAGATACATAAAAACCAGTAAGATAATCGGAGACACCCTCTTGCCATTCTCCTCCTCAGTATTGTACCACACAATTGGGAAAAACTAACAGTTTAAACTGGCACGTGGACACTTGACACAGCTCTTCCCTCTGGCTTAACACAGAGTGAATGTGTGAGAGAAAAAGAAAAAAAACAAAAAAACATGTGGCAATTCCTCAAGGATCTAGAACCAGAAATACCATTTGATCCAGGAATCCCTTTACTGGGTATATACCCAAAGGAATATAAATCATTCTATTATAAAGATACATACACAGGTATGTTTCTTGCAGCACTATTCACATTAGCAAAAGTCATCGAACCAACCCAAATACCCATCAATGATAGATTGGATAAAGAAAATGTGGTACATATACACCACGGAATACTATGCAGCCATAAAAAGGAAGGAGATCATGTTCTTCGCAGGGACATGTATGACGCTGAAAGCCATTATCCTCAGTAAACTAACATGGTACAGAAAACCAAACACTGCATGTTCTCACTTACAAGTGGCAGCTGAACACTAGAACACATAAACACAGAGAGGGCTACAACACACACCAGGGCCTGTCATGGGGACAGAAGGAGGGAGAGCATCAGGACAAATAGCTAATGCATGTGGGGCTTAATACCTAGGTGA
>NW_012109719.1:95696-102071 GCF_000951045.1 Mandrillus leucophaeus | reverse complement strand
TCTCCATGAACATACTGATTCAACAGTAATATTCAGATCAATTTCATTTGTGAGAAATACAGAAACTAATTGAGAGACTCCTATACATCAGCAAAATACAAAACCAGATACATAAAAACCAGTAAGATAATCGGAGACACCCTCTTGCCATTCTCCGCCTCAGTATTGTACCACACAATTGGGAAAAACTAACAGTTTAAACTGGCACGTGGACACTTGACACAGCTCTTCCCTCCGGCTTAACACAGAGTGAATGTGTGAGAGAAAAAGAAAAAAAACAACAACAAAAAAAACATGTGGCAATTCCTCAAGGATCTAGAACCAGAAATACCATTTGATCCAGGAATCCCTTTACTGGGTATATACCCAAAGGAATATAAGTCATTCTATTATAAAGATACATACACAGGTATGTTTCTTGCAGCACTATTCACATTAGCAAAAGTCATGGAACCAACCCAAATACCCATCAATGATAGACTGGATAAAGAAAATGTGGTACATATACACCACGCAATACTATGCAACCATTAAAAGGAAGGAGATCATGTTCTTTGCAGGGACATGCATGACGCTGAAAGTCATTATCCTCAGCAAACTAACATGGTACAGAAAACCAAACACTGCATGTTCTCACTTACAAGTGGCAGCTGAACACTAGAACACATAAACACAGAGAGGGCTACAACACACACCAGGGCCTGTCATGGGGACAGAAGGAGGGAGAGCATCAGGACAAATAGCTAGTGCATATGGGGCTTAATACCTAGGTGATGGGTTAATAGGCACAGCAAACCACCATTGCACATGTTTATGTAACAGACCTGTACATTCTGCACATATATCCCAGAACTTAAAGTAAAATAAAATTAAAAAAAAAAAATGCTCCCCGCTTATCCTTGGGGAGAGAAAGGGTTGGACTGCACATTCAACATTTCAACCTTTCCAAGTGCTACTTAATGGATTGGCTTCTATCTCATCTGCCTCAAAGTGCTGACAGGATCCAGCATATGCCAGTCACCTGTGAACTACAGAGAATAAAGATGAGCCAGTATGTGGACATTTATCACAGATCCTGCCCCCTAGCTTAGTGCAGAGTGAGCAGGCAAAAACAGACAAAAACAGAAACAAAATTCAAGCTTTTAGCTCTTCCATGGGGAAGCAAAGATTTGGACCACACGTATAACATTTCATCTTTTCTGAATTCTACTTAAGGAAAGGTATTTTGTCTTCCTTGTCTCTGGGTTAAGCATACACTTGGCCCCTGGGTACTACAAAGAACACAAAAATGATGATTTAAACTAGCATGTGGGCACTTGTCACAGCTCCTCCTGCCACTAGATTTAAGCAGAGTGATGAGGTAAGAAACCCCAGCTTCCAAATTCTCCGTGGGAAGGGAAAGAGTTGGACAGCATGCCAAATATTCAAACTTTCCTAAGAGTTGACTAAGGACTGTCTTCTGTCTCAAATGTGTAAAGGTGCTGATAAGACCCTGCATACGCTACATGCCTGGGGGATCCTAAGACAAAGATAGCAGTTTGGATGACCATGAAAGTTTGAGAGGCCCAAGAAGATATGGCTGGGCTGATTGATGAAGGTTTTCTCCTATAATAAGGTCCGTCCATGAAGAGTGGGAGAGGTGATTCTTTTTTTCTAATGCATAGATTGCAAAATATTTTTTTCTAATACCAGCTTAGCCACAGGAAAATAGGGCACCAGACAGAGTTTTGAGGTCCTAACTCATGGACAACAGTTGTAGGCATATCCTGGCCCAAAAAGGAATCCACTGCATTGAAGGGAAGCACCCACTCCTGGCAGCATTTATCATCAGTTGACTAAAGAGCCCTCAGGCCCTGAATAACCAGCAGCAGTATCAAACTAATACACTGGGGGCCTTGGGCTCTGAGATTTGCTGACTTCAGGTGTGACCGAACACATTCCCAGCTGTGGTGGCTATGGTGAAAGACTCCTTCTGTTTAAGAGAAGTGGTGGAAAAATAAAGGGGACTTTGTCTTGCACCTTAGGTACCAGCTCAGCTACAGTAGAGTAGAGCAACAAGAAGGCTTTTGGGGTCCCTGAGTCCAGGACTAAGCTCTTAGACACCTTTTCTAGACCTGCCTTGGGCCACAGGCAAGTGTTGAAATGCTGTCCAATAGCCTAGTCCTGAATTAAGAGACACATTGCCCTGAAGGATGAGTCTCTGAGACCTGGCAGCATTCATAATAACCTGACTGAAGAGTCCTAGAGCTTTAATTGAACATGGGTGGTGGCCTGGCAGAATCTTCCTTGGGCCTGTGGTGGCGGTGGACACAGGGAGAGGCTCCTCTGCCTGTGGTAAAAGGAGAGACGAGCAAAAAGAACTTTGTGCTGTGCTTTGGGTGCCAGTGTAGCCACAGTAGAATAGAACATCTATTATAGGTAAATTGCTAAGCTTTTTTGCTCCAAACCTTGGCTCTTAGCATCTGTAGGCCAGCCTGAGGCCTAGGGGAACTCACTGCACTGAAGGGAAAGACACAAACCTGGCCGGCTTGGCCAACTACTGATTGTAGAGCCCTTGAGCTTGAGTTAACATAGATCATAGCCCGATAGTAGTTATAGAAGGCCTTGGCCAAGACGCAGTGCTGTACTGGCTTCAGGTCTTACCCAGTACAGTCTCAGTTGGGGGGGCACAAGGATGCTTGCATCAGTGAACCCCCAGTTCCAGGCAGCTCAGCACAGAAAGAGTAAGACTACATTTACTTTGGAGAAAGTAGGGGAAGAGAACAAGAGTCTCTGCCTAATAATCCAGTGAATTCTTCCATCTACTTTCCAAGGTCACCAAGGCAGTACCTCTCCAAGACTGTAAAAACCACAGTATTACTGAGGTTGTGGCCAAAGTCCCTTCATATACCTAAAAAGCCTAGTAAAGAAGGATGGGTAAAAACAAACCCAGACTACAAAGACTACAATAAATACCTAAGTCATCAATGCCCAGACACTGATGAATAACATAAGCACTAAGATCAGCCAGGAAAACATGACCTCACCAGACAAATTAAATAAGGCACCAGGGAACAATCCTGGTGAAAGAGACATATGTAACGGTTCAAACAGAGAATTCAACATAGCTCTTCTGAAGAAACTCAAAGAAATTCAAGATAACACAGAGAAGGAATTCAGAAACTATCAGATAATTTAACAAAGAGACTGAAATAATTAATGCCAATACTACTCAAACCATTCCAAGAAATGGAGGAGGAGGGAATACTTCCAAACTCATTCTGTGAGGCCAATATTACCCCGATACAAAAACCAGACAAACACACATCAAAAAAAGAAAACTACAAGCCAATTTCTCTGATGAATATTGATGCAAATATCCTCAACGAAATAGTAACAAACCAAATTCAACACTATATTAGAATGATCATTCATCATGACCAAGTGGGATTTATCCTGGGATCCAAGGTTAGTTCAACATATGCAAATCAATAAATCTGATACATTATATAAACAGAATGAAAGGTAAAAATCCTATGATCGTTTCAATTGATGCTAAAAAAGCACTTGATAAAATTCAACATCCCTTTATAATAAAAGCCCTCAAAAATCTGGGTATAGAAGGAACATACCTACCCAAATATATCCACAGATGCAAATTCATATGAAACTAACAAATGACCTCAAATAGCCAAAGCAACCTTGAGAAAGAATGAAGATGATGGTTCACACTTCCTGACTACAAATATATGTCAAAGCTAAAGTAATTAATACATTACAGTATTGGCATAAAGATAGATATATAGACCAATAGAATGGAATACAGAGCCGAGAGAAATCTGTGTGTATACAGTCATCTGATCTTTGACAAGCGATCACAATAGTGAAATAATTGTTTCTCTGACAAATGGTGTTGAGAAGAGTGGATATTCACATACAAGAGAATGATGTTATACCATTGTATATACTGAAAAAATAAACTCAGACTGTGTTGAAGACTAAAATTTAAAACTAGAAACTATAAAATTCTTAGAATAGAACTTAGAGAAAGAGTTTCATTACATTTGTCTTGACAATAATTCATGGATGTACCACCAAAAGCACAGGCAATAAAAGCAAAATTAGACAAATGGAACTGGTCAAACTAAAAAGCTTCTGCCCAGCAAAAGAAATAATCAACAGAGTGAAAAGGCAACACACACAATAAGAGAAAATATTCGTAAAGCATATATGTGATAAGGTGTTAATTTCTAAAATGTACAAAAAATTCCTGCAACTCCATAGCACAAGAATATAATTACCTGATTTAAGAATAGGTGAAAGACCTGAATAGAAATTTCTCCAAAGAAGATATAGAAGTGAACAAGAGGTACATGAAAAGATATCCAGCATCACTTATTATCATGGTAATGCAAATCAAAAGCACAATTACATATCACCATACACCCATTAGGATGGCTATCAAAAATAAAGAAGGAGAAAAGTGTTGGCATAGATGTGGAGATATTTGAACACTTATATACTGTTGGTAGAATGCAAAATCGTGCACCCAGTATAAAAAAATAGTATGAAGTTTCCTTGAAAAATTAAATATAGAACGACCATACGATGGAACAATCTCACTTTTGCGTGTATATCCAAAATAATCGAAATCAGGATCTCAGAGATATTTGCAGTTACATGCTCATTGCAGCACTCTTCACAACAGTCTAAATGTGAAAACAACCTAATATTTACAGAGAAATGAATAAAGAAAATGTGATCTATACATATAATGGAATACTATTCACCCTGAAACAGAAAGGACATCCTGCAATATGTGATAACATGGATGAACTTTGCCAACATTGTGCTAAGTGAAATAGGCCAGTCACAGAAGAACAAATACTGAGTGATTGCATTTATGTGAGGCATACAAAAGAGTTAAACTCATGAAAGCAAAAGTAGAATGGTGATTTCCAGTGGTTGTGGGAAAAGGGAAAGAGGGACTTCCCAGTTAATGGGTATAAAAAGTTTCATTTATACAAGATGAGTAAGCTCTAGAGATCTGCTGAACAACATTGTGCCTGTAGTTAATAATCCTGAATTGTACAGTCGACGTTTGAATAACATGGGATTTAGGGTGGCTTACCCTCCACACAGGTGACAATCCGTGTATAACTTTTAGTTCCCCCAAAACTTAACTTGAATCTGTAGATATATTTGGGTAGGTATGTTCCTTCTATCCCCAGATTTTTTAGGGCTTTGATTAAGAAGGGATGTTGAATGTTATCAAGTGCTTTTTTAGCACTAATAGTCCACTGTTGGCCAGAATTCTTACCAATAGCATAAACGGTCAACATATATTTTGCATGTTGTATGTATTATAAATTGTATTATTTGTATAAATTAAGCAGGAGAAAATGACATTTAGAAAATCACAAGGAAATGTGTTTACTATTCATTAAGTGGAAGTGGATCATCATAAAGCTTTTCATCCTCATCTCTTCACATTGAGTAGGTGGAGGAGGAGGAAGGGGAGGTATTGTTCTTGCTTTCTCTAGGGTAGTAGAGGCAGAGGCAGTGGAGGAAGTAAAAAGGAAGACAGGAAAGGCAGGTGTACACGGTGTGACTTTACAGAAATACATCATAATTTCTATTTGATTTTGTTGCTTTATCATTTCTCTTAAAATGTTTCTATATGGTACCAATCCTTCTTCCACTGTTTGCTTTTGTTTCAGTGCCCACATTACAGAAGCTTCCATGTTGTAAAATATGTCAAAACAGTCTTGAATAATCAGAACGCTTCTGCCAGATTGTCTAATGTCAATTTGTTTCGGTCACTGCTTCTTCTACGTCTTCTTCCTCATCAGCTGACGATGGTTCAGAAGCTCTTCTCTCCATCAAGTTGTCTTCTGTTAACTCCTCTGATGTGCCTGTTACCTCTCGAATGTCTCCAAGATCCCTGTTTTGAAATTCTTCACTCCACATCTTTTTTTTTTTTTTTTTTGCCATATCCACAATCTCTTCATAATTTTCTTGAATGGTGATGAAGTCCATGAAGCTATGCACAACATTTGGACAGTTTTCTCCAGTAGAAATTTGTTTCCTGTTTGACAGCTTTTGTGGCTTTTTACATAGCAATGATGGCAACTTCAGTGGTGTAATCCTTTCAGACTTTTATAATGTTCTCTCTGTTGGGGTTCTCTTCCACAGTATTTACAATCCTTTCTATAGGGTAACATGTGTAATGAGTCTTAAATGTCCTTAGGACCCCACATCTAGGGGGTGAATTAGAGACATTGCATTTGAGGTAAAGCAGACCACTTCAGCACCTTCAGTATTCAACTCATGAGGCTCTGGATGACCAAGAGCATTGCCAATTATCAAAAGGACTTTAAAAGGTAAACCCTTCCT
>NW_012109719.1:91654-95346 GCF_000951045.1 Mandrillus leucophaeus | reverse complement strand
TTCCGTTACCTCCTAAGTGGTAGAAGTTGCTTCTCCTGTTACATTGACACTTTTTTGAGGCAAACCTCTTTTGAAAATTTTCAAATTATCCATTAGTGGCATGAAATTCTCCAACTTTAAATCATTCACTTTCCTTTTGCTTTAAGTTGTCATATAATGACTTCACTTTTTCTTGAATCATGTTTTGAGTCTACAGGTATGCCTTTCTGATAGCAATCTTGGATCTACATAAAAGTTGAATTTTCAATATGATATAAAAAGCTATTTCACTAAAAGGACGGGTTTTTGTGCCCAATGCTGTAGCTGCAGTGAGGCTTCATGTCGTTCCATTTTTCTGTGAGTGTGGGTTTTAGTTTTTGTTTTACAATGGTCCTTGTACTGGATACATTTATATTGAAACAGTGGCCAGCTGCAGAGCTCATTCTACAGTACATATTAAGCAATTCAACTTTGTCTTCTAACGTCATGACTTTTCTTTGCTTCTGGGAGCACTTCCAGCATCACTAGTGGCACTTCATATGGCTCACGCAGTGTTACTTAAGGTTGATGTTACAGCACTAAACAGGATGAAAAATACACAGAAAACACAAGGGTTCACTTTTTACTGTGATTCATCACTTACTGGAGAGTGACGAAAACTACTCACATGGAGATGATGAATGACACATGGCATTTTAAATAAATACTCTCAACACTTGAGCGTACTGCAATAGCAACAGGAGATGGCTAGAGAATTTTTACAGCAGTGAAGTAAGCAGTACAGTTAATTTTATGCAGTTATGATTTAATACTGCGACTGGGAATGGCATCGGCTAAGGTCTATAAGATTTCTCTGTGGAAAGTTTAACAAATTTTAACTTTTAATAATAGATCTGTGCATATTTTATTATAGTAAATTATAAAATCGTATTTACATATATTTTATGTATTCACACTATAACTAACTTTCTCTTAACTTTTTCTATATTTCTAAGCTGCGTAGTTTATCTGCAAGGTTTTTCATGTCGTCACAAATCTCAAAAAATGTTTCCAACACACTTATCGAAAAAACTATGTATAAGTGGACATGCACAGTTCAAACCTGTGCTATTCAAGGTTCCACTGTACTTGTAGGAGGTAGGGTTCATTTTCATTGTTCTTATCTCAATAAAATAAAAATGATAAAAATTAAGAAAGCGTACACACACGGAAACACACACACCATGGAAGTTTGTAGCACACTTAACTGATGCCGTTACTCTGATCAATAAGAAAAATCATTGATATGAAAAAATATTGACTTGGTTTAAAACTATTTAGAAATACATGATTTTCTAGTATGGACTGATCTGGTTTTAAAATTGATTTATGTGATCATATTGTTTCATAATCAACAACTCAAGCAGACTTCAGGAAATGACTAGTTAAATCAGTAACGCCATTATACATGCTAAGTGTTTATCACCTGTCAGAAATGTAATTTTGATGACTTTTTTTTTGGTTCTTTCACTGGTCTATATATAGGAACTAAAGGTCATAACTGAGCTAGATATGTTCTGTCAGTGTTTCCCGTGGCTCACACACAATCTTAAAAATTGGAAAATTCTACGTAAAAATGTTAGTTCCTGGATTCTCTGGAAAACCAATCAGAAAGCCTTATTAATGCTGGTCCCAAAATTCTGTATGAAAAGTATAGACCAGAGCTGGGGAGCACATGAGTTCTGGGGAGCACATGAATTTTGGGGTATTTGGGGAGAGTAGTGCACCAACAACAACTCCCCCCATTCTAACCATCACATCCTAATTTCCTGTCCTTGATACTCTTTACTCATTTATGTTATGTCTTTGGCTACTGTAGGAATTAAAGTTTACCAAAGTATACTTTATCATAAGTTCCCTTCATGCTTCTCACGGAATAAGAGAAGACATGATAAAGTCTGAACGGTCAGGGGTAGAAGTTGAATCACTATGAATTCTAAAATGGTATGATTATTTTTGAATAGAGAGGCTACAGAACTACTATCCTAAAGACCTCCAACACTTATTTTGTACTCAGTGTTAAAAAGCAATGATTAAACTAGAGCAAATGCGTAAAAATAATGTACATAATGTATAGCTATACTAAGCCACATGTCTAACATGGAAGATATAAAACATATCATCAGGTACTTGCTTTTGTTTTATAATAGAAAACACTTTATGATTCATTGGCCTACAATAATGGCTATTCCATCTTGGAATGAATCCTTTGGTCTCTTTGGAGTGATCTATTTAAGTCCTCAAGAAAATCATATTTGTTTATTCACAAACCCTGATGAGTTATTATATGCTAACACAGACACAATTCTGTCATGTTCTCAAAGAGACGGTGGGTAAGTATGCAAATATTTATAGATTGTTGTGAGAAGGGCTACAATAAAGGCATACTCTTGATGATTAATAGGAGCACCAAATTTGAAACCAATGGAAATGATGAAGTAAGGGTTGTATGAGAAAAGTCACATGTTGAAAGAGACTTTGAGAACTATGAAAATAAAAAAGAGAGCTGAGATCTGGCCACTGCACTCCAGCCTGGGCGACAAAGCGAGACTCCGTCTCAAAAAAAAAAAAAGTTTTTCCAATTTTAAATAAAAGGAAGTGTGAGATTACAGGACATAGGAATTCAGTCCATCATTGAATTAAGGTACAGATATTCATCAAGAGGGAATATAGGAAACAAAGTGGGTTTGGAAATAAGACGATGAGACCAGTTTTTGACAGGTTGAGTTTTAGGCACTTATTTAAAAAAAAATCTAAGAAGAAAAACATTCAACAAGTAGTAGAATTATCCATTAAAACAAATTATAGAAAAATATCCATTACAATTAGTAAATTACATAGAAATTGATTGTTTTATTAGCGGTAAAGCAGATTATAGTGGATGAGAAGTATATGGGAGGTGAAAAGGTGAGACACTTATGTTAGATTATTTTTTTCTAGGTACCTGGCTTTGAAGACAAATTGAGAAACAGTTAATCAATTGGCAAGTTGTTTGGGGATATAAAAATGTATGTGTGTACATAGGTGGGATAGACTTGAGTGTGTTTGCTGAGGAAAAGAGAGGGTGCAGATGTAGAAGAGGCAGAAAGAGGAAATCTAAACCCCAGTTGGATCTACTAATATTAGCTAAAGATAAATATTTTTTCATAAGTATGGGTAAAAAACGATAAATATGGATATGGTGAAGGTATATTTGCAGGAAGGAGGGCCTGAAGTCGAGGCAGATCTTACAACATTGACTCTCACTCTTCTATGAGAGGAGAAATAAAGCATGCTCTGAGAGTGAAGACAAAATTCATAAATTTTATTTATGTGTCCACTCCTTCATTCATTTGTTCTATAAGCACTCATTGAATATTGCCATAGGCCAAGCCGTCAGTGAGAACCAGGAAAAATGATCACAACCAAAGTGCACTGTGGCCTCTTAAAACACCCCCGCCGTAAGTCAATGCAGCAGCCACAAGGAGGCTTTGGTAAAGCAAACATCAATATCTGAGTTCTACACATCAACATCCAAGTCACCATCAACTGAAAAATAAAATTTACTTGACTGGGCCAGTTTTGGGAAAGGGACATTTTAAGTTTGGTTATTTTGGATCAAGTAATCTAAAATAAATTTGTTAAAAATCTCTTTTTACACTTAGTTGTAAAAGCAAAGTATAAATAGGAGCTAA
>NW_012109719.1:86754-91604 GCF_000951045.1 Mandrillus leucophaeus | reverse complement strand
GCGAGACTCCGTCTCAAAAAAAAAAAAAGTTTTTCCAATTTTAAATAAAAGGAAGTGTGAGATTACAGGACATAGGAATTCAGTCCATCATTGAATTAAGGTACAGATATTCATCAAGAGGGAATATAGGAAACAAAGTGGGTTTGGAAATAAGACGATGAGACCAGTTTTTGACAGGTTGAGTTTTAGGCACTTATTTAAAAAAAAATCTAAGAAGAAAAACATTCAACAAGTAGTAGAATTATCCATTAAAACAAATTATAGAAAAATATCCATTACAATTAGTAAATTACATAGAAATTGATTGTTTTATTAGCGGTAAAGCAGATTATAGTGGATGAGAAGTATATGGGAGGTGAAAAGGTGAGACACTTATGTTAGATTATTTTTTTCTAGGTACCTGGCTTTGAAGACAAATTGAGAAACAGTTAATCAATTGGCAAGTTGTTTGGGGATATAAAAATGTATGTGTGTACATAGGTGGGATAGACTTGAGTGTGTTTGCTGAGGAAAAGAGAGGGTGCAGATGTAGAAGAGGCAGAAAGAGGAAATCTAAACCCCAGTTGGATCTACTAATATTAGCTAAAGATAAATATTTTTTCATAAGTATGGGTAAAAAACGATAAATATGGATATGGTGAAGGTATATTTGCAGGAAAGAGGGCCTGAAGTCGAGGCAGATCTTACAACATTGACTCTCACTCTTCTATGAGAGGAGAAATAAAGCATGCTCTGAGAGTGAAGACAAAATTCATAAATTTTATTTATGTGTCCACTCCTTCATTCATTTGTTCTATAAGCACTCATTGAATATTGCCATAGGCCAAGCCGTCAGTGAGAACCAGGAAAAATGATCACAACCAAAGTGCACTGTGGCCTCTTAAAACACCCCCACCGTAAGTCAATGCAGCAGCCACAAGGAGGCTTTGGTAAAGCAAACATCAATATCTGAGTTCTACACATCAACATCCAAGTCACCATCAACTGAAAAATAAAATTTACTTGACTGGGCCAGTTTTGGGAAAGGGACATTTTAAGTTTGGTTATTTTGGATCAAGTAATCTAAAATAAATTTGTTAAAAATCTCTTTTTACACTTAGTTGTAAAAGCAAAGTATAAATAGGAGCTAAGTTTCTTTTTTATTCTGATTATTAATACATTTATTTCCTACTTGTAACTTTTGAAAAATAGTAAACCAAGAACTATTGAAAGACTGAATTTAATTCTTTGGAAGAATGGAGTCCTGCACTTAAAAGGCACTATCATGGTACCTTGTTTTGATAGTACTTACTCAGATCTACATATCCAATATCCACATACATTTTAGCAAACAGAGATCCCAGGATAAAGCCAATGACTGGACCAATCATTCCTATTGCATTCAAACTACCTGTAAGTATTACAAAACAATTTAATCAGATGCCACAAATACTTGGTTTTGATTTAACATGTTTTTTAAAGTAATACTACACAATACACTTCTGCAAATATTTTTCTAATAGGTAAAAGAAAAAACTAATGACGTTATTATTTCAAGGGTAGATCCAGGGAATGTAATCATGAAATTTCATATTTTCTGCACATTACCTACATACAAGGAAGAATGTCCTTCTTTTGCAAAATCATCAATGTACGAAATCCCCAATGGTCCTATGGGGGTTTCCCCTATACCACGAAGCATATTACCCATGAAGACATACATCCACATGTGTGACCCAGATTCCTTCACACAACCTATAGAGATAAGAAAGTGTTTTACTTTAAAAATTAATTTTAACATTCCTATTAGGACCTTAACCACTTTAAACCCTTCATTTTTCCTTTTTTTGTTTGTTTGTTTCTTTCTTAATTACAAGTGATTCATATTTACTTTACAAAGTTTGAAAATAAAGAAGGGCACAAAGAAAACAAGTAAAAATTGTCTATAATTACATGACACACAGAAGATCATTGCAAATGTTATTCTAGATCTTCTACAGTTTTAGTGCACAAAATATGCATAATATTCATTATGTACTTAAAAATCCAGGTTATTTTTAAGGTGCATACACAGTTATCACTATATTGTCACAATTTCCTATTGTTGTTAAGAGTTCTTCTATATTAAAATTTTAATTACTGCATAATAGTGTGTTTAATAATAGTTTGCTAATTTGTTTAAACAATCTCTTGTTGTTACAAAATATTTTTATTTTTATTCTCTTAAACATGAATGTCATGGCTGTGATTATGAAATGTCCTTGTGAACATTTCTGATTATTTCCTTAAGATTAGTCAAGAAAGAGCTGGGCGCAGTGGCTCACTCCTGTAATCCCAGCACTTTGGGAGGCCAAGGCAGGCAGATCACTAGGTCAGAAGATCGAGACCATCCTGGCTAACACGGTGAAACCTGGTCTCTACTAAAAAATACAAAAAATTAGCCGAGTATGGTGGCAGGCACCTGTAGTCCCAGCTACTCGGGAGGTTGAGGCAGCAGAATGGCTTGAACCTGGGAGGCGGAGCTTGCAGTGAGCTGAGATTGTGCCACTGCACTCCAGCCTGGGCAACAGAGCAAGACTCCATCTCAAAAAAAAAAAAAAATTAATCAAGGAAGTAGGCAAGTATATTTTTGTTCTTTAATATATATTGAAAATTAATCTCCAGAAAGATTTTCCAATTTATACTCTCTCAGCAATACATAAAACTTGAAATCATTTTTTTCCTCCACTTCATTTATTTTTATTAAATTTTGGGGTTATCATTATAATGATATTATTGTGTCATAACAGTTACAAAGTCTTCAAACGCTATAACATTTTGCATTTCTATAAAGAGAAGTTTTATTATTCACATATTTCTGCCACTTTCTGCTTTTTTTATTTTAAATGTGTATGGTTTTTTGCAAATTTCCTACTAAATTTGTTCTTTATTCTTATCTACTTCTAAATGCCCTTGATATATAATAATCCATTTGGACACTAGGAGAGTTGTTCCAGGACAACTCATATGTACAGAAATTTATGCAGACGTAAGTCCTCTCGTTGGCCCCGTGGAAACGGCCTATTTAAGTCAGACCTCCAAATGGGTGGGTTTCTCCTTGTGATTGGTTGGACAAAAGCTGCATATAAGTGAACAGGTGCAGTTCAAACCTGTGTTGTTCAAGAATCGACTGCATATATTAACAGTATGATTTTGCCTGTATGTGAGGGATAAATGTTCTTCCTATTTGTTCTTAAATCAATTCTGCTAAAGAATATCACAAACTTTATAGATGTGATTAAATCTATCAATCTAGAATTTGTTTTACTGTCACTATTAATTCTTACCTTTTTCTACTATCTCAGGTGATGTTCTGTTGAATGATAAGGTTTGATTAATTAAACAGGTTGATAAACTTGATGTTGAATTTTCTGATGGATTAATATGGGTTTCTTTAGAATACCTGTAACTATAAGAGCAATATTAGATTGAACATTTTGCTTGTCTACTGAATATTTTCAGTTTTCCCAGAAATACAGAGAAATTTTCCCCTTTATTTGAACCACTGTCTTCTCCAAATTACCAGAATCTTGTTTGTCAACTTCTCAGCATGTATTTCAGAACAGGTGATGAGAAGGGGGTGAAATGAGAGTGTCCACTGAGAAAGATACTTCAATACACTGTGAACAAAGTGGGTTATCACCTTGCTATTATCCTAAGAGTGCTTATATTCTGGTCAAGATATGAAATATCCTAGTTTTACCTGTTGGTTTTTTTTTTTTAATCTGTTAACTATGTCTGTTTATCCCTTTGAGTTATCATCAAAGATGGTCAATCTGTCAGATTTTCTTTCATGTACACACACACACACACACACACGCGCACACACTAGTGCTTGACTTTTCAAAACTCAATAAAAACAAATTTCTAATTCATCTCAACTTTATGAGGAAAAGCTTAGTAAGAACAACAGAGATGGAGCTGGATTAGGGATGGATGTTGATGCTCAAAAATACTAAGTGCTCTGTGAGCCCTAAGGGCACCATATAGTGTGCCAGGCATTTTGCTCAACTTCAAAGAACAAGAAATAAAATACACAGTGTTTGGAAATGTCACACTCTCTAAGATAAATGTATATGATCAAAGATATAGTAAGTTTAATATACAAGGTCCTGAGTTGCCACACACCCACCAAAAAGAAATAATCAGCTTTTCTTGGAGGTGGGGTGTAGATCAAAGAAAACCTCACAATGTGAAGGATAGATGAAATGAATATTGAAGATGTATAGAATTCTGATTGGTAGACAAAGGAAGAAAAGTATTCAAGTCTGTAGAAATAACAGATGCAAAGATATGACATATTATGGCACACTAAGAACTGTAAGCCTAAAATGTGATCCTCAAATATGGGGAGCAATGGAAGATGAAGCTGGGGTAGCTGCATTTAAGGCATATTCTCCATAAAAATCATGAAGAACAAGATATTAAGAAGATTAGAGGGAATTGTGGGACACTGAAATTATGGTGTCAGAAGCAAAGGAAAAAGATGGTCATGATGAAGAAGCCACAAAAATAGGAAAATGAATCAAGATTGTGGAATATGATGCGTATTAGAGCAGTATCATTAAGAAGAAAGTTCTTATAAAGGCCAAATATAGGGGGAAAAAGCAGAATTAATATGGTGACCAAAAGGCATGATTGCTGGCATTAAGTAATTGATGTCTCTAACAAACCACTCATTGTCTCTCAGTATCCTTTCTTCTCTCCTTCCATAGTAACAGAAGTTGGGTTTTTTTTTTTAGCTGGAAATAGGGAAGCCTGGAATAAAGTATATTTTTTCCAACATCTATATATTAAATCTATGTGTAAAATGTAACTGACTTCTGGTAAAC
>NW_012109719.1:80033-86704 GCF_000951045.1 Mandrillus leucophaeus | reverse complement strand
ACACAGTGTTTGGAAATGTCACACTCTCTAAGATAAATGTATATGATCAAAGATATAGTAAGTTTAATATACAAGGTCCTGAGTTGCCACACACCCACCAAAAAGAAATAATCAGCTTTTCTTGGAGGTGGGGTGTAGATCAAAGAAAACCTCACAATGTGAAGGATAGATGAAATGAATATTGAAGATGTATAGAATTCTGATTGGTAGACAAAGGAAGAAAAGTATTCAAGTCTGTAGAAATAACAGATGCAAAGATATGACATATTATGGCACACTAAGAACTGTAAGCCTAAAATGTGATCCTCAAATATGGGGAGCAATGGAAGATGAAGCTGGGGTAGCTGCATTTAAGGCATATTCTCCATAAAAATCATGAAGAACAAGATATTAAGAAGATTAGAGGGAATTGTGGGACACTGAAATTATGGTGTCAGAAGCAAAGGAAAAAGATGGTCATGATGAAGAAGCCACAAAAATAGGAAAATGAATCAAGATTGTGGAATATGATGCGTATTAGAGCAGTATCATTAAGAAGAAAGTTCTTATAAAGGCCAAATATAGGGGGAAAAAGCAGAATTAATATGGTGACCAAAAGGCATGATTGCTGGCATTAAGTAATTGATGTCTCTAACAAACCACTCATTGTCTCTCAGTATCCTTTCTTCTCTCCTTCCATAGTAACAGAAGTTGGTTTTTTTTTTAGCTGGAAATAGGGAAGCCTGGAATAAAGTATATTTTTTCCAACATCTATATATTAAATCTATGTGTAAAATGTAACTGACTTCTGGTAAACGTGAAATCAGTGAAAGTGTTTTGCTTCTGAAAATGCTCCTGGGCCTCAGCCCATGTGCACTCTTTGTTCTTGTTCCTCTCTTCTTGTATCCTGTTGCCTGGAAATACACTGCTACATTTTGTAACAGGAGGACAGGGCCATGCAAGGCATAGCACTATGATGAAAAATAGAATCACATCATCCTTGGACTAGCTACATTACAAAATGTAAAATATAAGCTTCTATCTTATTTAAGTTATTGCTATTTTCAGTTTTCTCATATGAGCTTCTTACTCTAACCATAACTACAAGTTACCTTAGAAAGAGCAGCTTCATTGAAATGCTGGTGGGAAAACATATACAGCAGCGGGTGAAGTTGTGAAGTCTTACTGAGTATAATCAAAATCTTACAGGCAAAACATAAAATACATAAGTTATACTAAAATTGGTAAATAACTTATTTCATATAAAACTGTATATCTTATATAATATTATTCTTATTTAAAAGTTTATAAAAGCCATGATGAATAAAGCAATAAATGAACTATTATATAGGAAATATACTCCATTTCTCTACGCATACATGCGGGTAATCCTCTCAAAAGGTAACTGCCTACTTAAAAGTATAAAAATAAAATTCTACTGCTAAGTTACAAGTAGCTGATAATAAATGGCTCAGAGCTGTTTAGCACTTACTATCCCATGAAGAAATGTGGTAAAGCTGTCAAAATACTTCCAGTTCCCATAATGAGACAACCAATTCCGATTAACTTTGGTCTGTGTAGTTTAGATCCAAAGTAACTTACAAATACAATCACAAGCAAATTTCCTAGAAAAAGAACAGAATTAAGTTGATATGACTTAGCGTAATTTTGTATCTAGTAGAACTGAATGCCTCAAAGGAATGCAAATATGCCCAAGACATCGTGCCTTCCCTCAAAGACCATGAAATTTAATTGTGAAGGTAAACTCTCCTACATTAAACCACTCATTGAAAAGTTGTATAGGATTAATAAGTAGAATAGGTTTTATATGCAAAAAAAGCACTCAGGTAATTTGGCTATATGAGAGAAGCAAAGTTTTTTTGAAAATGTGGAGTTTACTGGATTGCATTGGAATGGAAAACTGTCTTCCTAATCTGAGGGAAAGATCATCATTCATGCATATTTTAAACTTATTCCAGGCATTCTTTAAATTTAACTATGCACCTACCACAGTGCTCAGAGTCAGAAATAGAATAAATCATGGTACTTGTTCTCTAGAAACACACCAGTAATAAAACAAAACAGATGGATAGATGTGCTGTTAGATTATGGAAATAGGGAGCTTAAATTAATTAGGGGCTTTGTGAAAGTTTCCTGGAGGAGACATTATTTGAGATTTAATGTTGAGTATAAATTATTTAGATTAAAATGTGGAAGAGCCATCACAGCAGACCAATTCAGATTTATCTATAACCTTATATATAACAATGAACAGACAATAATCAAGAATTATTGAACATTGATGGAAAATAGTTTCATGAAAGAAAGCACCAGAATGGACCAGCAGATAAAGCAACAAAAGAATAAATACTTAAACAAAACTAAACTAAAAAGAATAGAAACTTTTTTAAAAAAAATCCTGTTAGTGTATTTAGAGGTACAATGGCATCTTGCAGCTACAGAATCAGAACTGGCAGACTAAAAATAAGCACAATAAAGTGTTGTTATAAATTTAAAATATAATTTAAAATTTACAAATTAGAACTTGATATAATAAGATGACATCACACATCAGAGAAGATTGATGAAACATAAAGAAAAGAGGTAGAAATTTAAAGGAAAAAAATGTTAAAGGAAAAATATCCAGAAAATATATTATTTATCTCATATATGTTTCAGAAGAAAAGAAAGAATAAAAACAGAAAGAAACAAATAGGAAACAGAAAATAAAGTTTTTGTGTTAGAGGAAGACATAAGCTTTCAGATGAAAGTTCCTACATTTGTCCAGCAGAAGTAATGTAGAAAGAGAGAGTCTCAGATACATGCTGGTAAATTTTTGGATATTTAAAGATAAAAAGGAGATGCATATCAGTGCATGAAAATTACAGTGGTAATAATTTCTTATATACCACATTGAATGCTGTAAAACAGTAGATGAATATTTTTAATGTTTTGAGAAAAAAAATCATTTGGAAATTTTAATTACTTACTCAGACAAATTATCAATTAAATATAATACTAAAATAAAAGCATATTTCAACAAGCAAGGGCTTAGAAAATATGCCATGCTTTCAATTCTTCCTAAAAAAAAATAACTACGGTCATCCCTCAGTGTCAATGGGTTATTTGTTCCAGGATGCTCTGTAGACACCAAGATTTGTGAATGTTCAAGTCCTTTAAGTAAAAAGCTGTAGTCTTGCCTGGACATGGAGGCTCACGTCTGTAATCCCAGCACTCTGAAATGCTGAGGTTGGCAA
Source organism: Mandrillus leucophaeus (assembly GCF_000951045.1). Classification (NCBI taxonomy): domain Eukaryota; kingdom Metazoa; phylum Chordata; class Mammalia; order Primates; family Cercopithecidae; genus Mandrillus; species Mandrillus leucophaeus. The sequence goes on along the minus strand of NW_012109719.1, from coordinate 83,468 downwards.
AACACTTGAGGCTAGGAGTTCGAGATCAGCCTGGCCAAATGGTGAAAACCCATCGCCACTTAAAAACACGAAAATTAGCCGGATGTGGTGGCACACGCCTCTAATCCCAGCTACTTGGGAGGCTGAGGCAGGAGAATCGCTTAAACCCAGGAGATGGAGGTTGTTGTAAGCTGACATCAGGGCACTGCACTCCAGCCTGGGTGACAGAGGGAGACTCTGCCTCAAAAAACAAAAACAACCAAACAAAAGATACAGTATTGCATATAACCTATCAATATCCTCCTGTATGCTTTATATCATCTCTAGATAACTTCTAATACTTTTAATACAATGTAAATACTATGTAAATAGTTGCTATTCTATGTTGGTTTTATTTGTATCATTTTTATTAATATATGGCCATTTTTTAGTTTTATATTTTTTGAATATGACTTGCATCCACAGGTGTGGAACCTGTGGATACAGAGGGTCATCTATACATGGAGGTATACTCCAGAAAGAGTAAAGATGAGATTTGAAGTCACAGGATTCAAAAAACAGAGGTAAGCAAAGAAACTAAACTGATAATGATGTTTGAATAATTGCTGTTAAATAGCTGTAAAGTTTAACAAAAATGTTAAGGATTAATTTCATGATAAAAATAGACATACAGTGAACTAAACTTTAAAACTAATAACATTCCAATTCTAAAATTCTAGATGATTTCATTGAGCTTGGGAGGTGAAAAAGTAAAGGATATGTAGAGTGTCATATCTTTGAATGACAAACATTCTGAATTCATATAAAGAGATAGATCTTCCTTTGACAATTACATTTTAGTCATTAGTTAAGCATTGTGTAAATACAGTTAAAATAGAAACAGAAATTGTAGGAAATATTTGCAGTCTATATAATAGACAATTTGGTGGTCCCTCCAAATAATTAGAAAGTGAAAAGAAAAAGGGAAAATCAGCAGAGGTTATGAGCTAGCAGTGGGTAAAATAAGAAAAAAAAACCTATTTTCAATAATTATATAAAACCTCACTATTGTTGGAGAAATCCAAATTAAAATGATGACATCAAAGCAATATCTTCAACGTTCAAAAAAAAAAAAAAAAAGACTTTAAACCCCCAATGTTGTACACAGTTAAACACTAGAACCTAGCGTAGGTTGCTCCTATGCAGTCTCTCTACTTAAAACCAGAATTATAGTCCTCCCTCAACCTTTCTTCACACTGGGGCATCTTGAGACAAGGGAGATAAAGCTTCCGAAAAAGTTAATTTGCAAGCCATGAGTTTGTGTAGGATCAGAGTTTTTCAACACCCTCACTATAGACATTTTGAGAGGGATAGTTATTTGTTGGTAAGTCTGTCTTACGCATTGTATAGTGTTTAGCAGCATCCCTGACCTCTTCCCCTAGGTACCAGTAGCATCCTCCCTGCCCCAGCCCATTTATGGCAACAAAAATGTCCTAACATATTGCCAAATTGCCCATGAGAGACAAATTTACACCTAGTTCAGACCCAGTGGTATAAAGCATGCATAAACAGTTTGTTTTTTAACTTATGCCAGTATGGTTATCAAAATACAAAAAAAAAAGTTACCAATTTCAAAACTTCCATCAATTAAACCAGCAAGAGAAGAAGATATGTCAAATCTCCTTTCTATTTGAGTGATGGACATTTTCATAATGATTCCTCCTAATGCTCTAGCAATATAGCTGAATGACAGGGCTGCCAAGAACATCTAAAAACAGTAGAAGAAAAAAGGAAAATTGGTTAATCAAAGAACTATATGATGTTTATAGGTACATGGAATTAAAACAGTTTTTCTTCTTTACTTGAAAACATTATTTTTTTATCATAAAAAGCATACCCATTTTTCCCTATACAAGTTGAAACTTCTCAGTCTTATAGTATTATCAGTACACTACTAAAGCATGATTTTCTAACTTGGTTACAGCATTCGATTGTTGGAGGAGTGTAGTTAAGGTTGCTATTTTTAAACTAACTTCATTAACTTATTTATAGGAAACTAGACACTGTTCTCAGATGGCCATGATGGTGAGCTATTCTTTATTTCCATGTGAATAGCACTGGCTAACTGGGAGGGGAACGGCAGTACATTCGCAAAGGTAGCACTTCCAGAAGCCAGCTGAAAAATAGAACTTTGTGGAGGCAAAGAGGCATTTTATGACCAACACAAGTGACTGTATCAGTGTGAGATGTAATGGTTGTAGATGTTTTAATTTCTAATATCATTTTAACAAAATGTATTGATTCATCCTTTCTCTTACAGCTCATATCTACATCCATAAGAATTCCTTTGGCTCCACTATTAAAATATTACCCACTTTTGAACCGCATGTTTGTGTTCCCCCCAAATTCATACGTGAAAGCGCAAATTTCCAGTGTGATGATAATTGGAGATGGAACCTTTTAGGGGTACTTGGTATGACAGTAGAGCTCTCATGATGGATTCATACCTTAATAATTAGAGAAATGAGAGATTCTCGCCTTCTCCCCCAGCCCAAGAACTGGTATCTGCCTTCCCATATCCAAGTAGCCACAGGAATGGAGAAGCAGGTTGGGCTTATCTCTCAGAAGAAAGACAATTAAATGTACATCAGAATCTGCACTACCACAGAAAGATTAAGTGCAGCTCTACTGCCATAATTTACTGTGGTGCTAGAGAGGTCACAGTATCATAGACATGAGAGAGGATCTTGAGTAGAAACCAGCAAGCCTTTTCAAATAAAATATTACACACACAAGCCCAAAACACACAAAGAGGAATGCCTACCCAGAAAAGCCTGAGAGGATAGCCAGGTAGAGTGGGAAAAGTTCTCCCTATAGAAAATTGGAGTGCAAAGTCTGTGAATGTTGGTGGATTCTCCATATGCAGGTATTTTGTCAAGAAAAAAATAACAGGGCCTGTAAAGAAAGAGAGACACCTACAAATTTAAAGGAGCAAATTAAATCTCCAGAAAGTGACCCGAAAGAAATGAAGATATAGATCTTGCCAGATGACAAGCTCAAAATTACTGTCAAGTATGCTCAATAAATTGAAAGAGAGCACAGATAAACAACTAAATGAAATTGGAAACATAACCAATGAACGAAATGTGAATATCAATAAAGATGTAGTAACTACAGAGAACCCAACAGAAACCCTGGAATCAAATGATAAAATAACTTAATTGAAAAATTGACTAGAGACTCAACAGAAGACTTGATGAAAAGGAAGAATTGGTGAACGCAAAGACAAAACTTTGAAAATTACTGTAGCAGAGAAGAAAAAGAAAAAACAATATAAGGACTAAAGCAATTATGGAACACCATTGACTAGAACCATGTATGCATTATGAGAGTACCAGAGGAGAAGAAAAAATGAAAGGTGCAGAGAACTATTTGAATAAATTAGGGCCCCAGATTTTTCCAATCTGAGGAAAGAAA